>NC_142104.1:14442500-14742500 GCF_056152115.1 Neolamprologus brichardi
GCCACCATCTGGACCGGAGGGCGTGATTTTATGTCTCAGCCAGAAGGACACGCTTGGCTGTTCACGGATTTAGTGTTGTGGTTGAGCACAGGATGTGTGCACAACTTGCAGCTATATACTGTTTAGAAGAGATTTTAATAGGATTATGCATGGGTAGGAGGCAATAATTAAATAATTCAAATAAAAATATAATATGAAAAAAATGCCACCCAAACATACCCGGTTTAATTTTGAATTTTTTGAAACTGCCCCCATTTTTTGCTGTATTAACTCTAAAGCGATCTTGTCTTCCAATCTCACAAAAAGCTACCAAATTCAATAAGTTATATATATATACATAGAAAAAAAGACAGTCACGTGACTTTTTTTAAACCGTAACTTGCTTCCAGATCCACAGTTTTACAGAAACACATAAAAAAAGCTTGTTTTGCTATTCGTGTAATCTTTTTTATTTGTATTTATTTCGTTTTATTTTATTTATTTAATTATTCTTTACTGCTGTGCTCTAATTCAGTGTTGAAGCTTATCTAATTTATCATAGGGGTAGCAGAGTACAACCTGCTTGTCCAAATTCTCGCAGAGCGAAAACCTAGAGACAACCACACAAGTCCACTTTCACAATTATGGGCAGGGAGAACATGCAGACTATACAAAGCAAGGCTACACAACCCCGGATTTGAGCCCAGGACTTTTGTCCTGTTAGACGATAGTGCTAACCATTTGCAAAATTAAAAACAGCATGCATGTAGGTTTTTTTGTTTGTTTGTTTTTGAAATTTCTGTGTTAAAAGTGTAAGTCAAAGCGACACTACCCAACTGCAGAGCACTCACAATACCACATCTTTCTCTAAAATCGACACTCACCTTTAGTGCAGCAAAATCTCTTCTGGTAAAAAAGTGTGAAAGACTAAGCAAGAAAGAAAAAAAAGCAAAATCTTCTCTGATTACGCAGTCATTAAAAAGGAAAAAGAGTGGGAAAGGATGGGAAACAGATCTGTTCAACAGTCTACTTTCACTTACCTGTTGGCGTCTGGTTTCAACAGCAATGCCCTCCTGGGAACAACAGAGGGCACTGTGTGACCACTCATCCTGTGTTCACATGGGTTCCTAAAACTTTCCATCACTGCTGCTTCTGCTTGGATCTTAATGCTACAGTCTTAGATTTGCTTTCTACAGATATTTTCTTCAATTAGGGGCTCACCACCCTACAGCTTTACCTGCTGAAAAGTCACAGTTGACACTTTTTTATTTGTTTTTGTTTCTGTTTGACTGACAGAGGTCAAAAGCCGGTGGTTAAGCTTACAGCAACAGGGCTGAGATGTCTTTGACACTGATCACACGTTTTTTTTTGGTCTCGTTGTAATTTGATGATTTTCTCCATCCATTTTATTCTATCTGATAACATTGCCTGCTTGATTGAGAGGTTTTCAGGGCTGTAATCAGGAATTAAAATCCGAGTACTTCCAAGACACCAAGACACCAAACTAAAAAAAATAAAATACAAATAAATAAGTAAAGTCTTTGAAATGCCTCCATTCGTTGGACTTTCCTCATAGAAAATCGGCTTAATTGTTATTTATATGTAAGTATAATTTTTCTCAGTCCATACTGTCCAAAAATTAATCTCGCATAAATACAAAGTTTTTATAGCTTTGGTCAAAATGACTTGAAAGTTTACATTTTTTTAAACACCTTAAAGTTATGTTCCTAAACTCCACCACTTTCCACTTTAATCAGGCAGAAATCCACCTGTCACTCAACTGGCACCTTTGGACGTGTATTGGCCTGAGGCAGATGAGGGGTAAATTGGCCCCGCCTTCATCCAGATGTGCGTTTTGCTCCAGTCTCTTCAGTCAACTGCTGGCTTCGGCAGAGCGCGGAGCCGCAGGAAGTCAAGAGGGGGGCGCAGATAGTAACACTCAAAGTACAAACAACGAGGAGATGACTTCTATAGCAGTGGTCTGAACCAGCCGAATCTCACACGGTCTAATGAGACGTTAGAGAAGGAGACCTGCGCTGTGCGTCGGAATTTCAGCTACCCCCTGAGGGGGGTGGGGGTGTTTGCTTTACCTGGCCAGCCTGAGACGCAGAACTGATGGAGAGAGGCTGGGCTGAGTGCGGTGCCACTCTAGAGCGCTGTTGAACAGAGAGCTTCATTCAGCTCATAGACTCTGCTGAAGGGGAGCGGTCTCTTTCACCGACCTGTGTGATTCCTGTCTGCTTTTAGGAGTAATTCGAGGGCTATTTTAGACGCAACAAACCGTGCGGTTTGTTAAGAAGAGACCGAAACCATCTGTGATTTTTTATTGTGTGTCTCTTAGACGCAGCATGGGGATGTAACTGGGTTCAACATGCATCTGGAAGTGGCGTGAGGTTACCACCAGCCCGAGAAGAGCAAACTGCTGGGGCGTGTGGTTAATTGAAATCGATCCGGTGGTCTTTATTTTTTTTTATTTTTTTTTATTTATTTATTTTTGGATGTGAAGCTGTAGCAGAGGTTCTTTCTCCTCTCCTCTCCTCCTCCCCATTCCTCTCACCTCCAACATGACTTCACTGTCGGGGACTAAGGAGAGGTCTGTGAGCAGCCGGAGCAGAAAATATGGGGTAGGTTATTCATTCCAGCAGCCGAGGGGTGGACACACCTCTGTTCCCAATCAGCCTGGTAAACATTAAAACTTATCATCTGTTCACTGCTGCATGCACTTCATCTCACACTCCACCCATTTTTATAGGAGACTGCCGTTTGCTTCGTTTTCAGGGTGACATAAACATGAAACTTGAAGGTTCTCGTAAGATTTGTGTTCCTGCTGCTGATTGCTTTGTGAAGATCACACTTCAAATATCAGTGCTTATGATGTTATGGTGTCACAACACTGGCATGTATTTTCACTGAATGATCCCCAGAAGTAGAACTTGCTGAGCACCAAAGTGCTAAATCAGTGAAGACTATTATAGTCACACCTGTGTCACTGCCTATCATCTACAAAGACTAATTAACAATAATTTATAACACGCTGTTTGGCACAATATAACCACCTCTTCATTTGGAGATGATTGAGCGTTCACATTTATCAGCCTCAACTCTTTGCTGCCTTATTATAGCCCTCGAGAGAAAGATCACAGGAGTGCCCAACCTTTACAGCCTCCACCACATCAATGGGTCTGTTCTCTGACTGGATTTACCCAGCCGCAAAAGATCAAATTCTCCACTCTTTGCTGCTTGTTTGATGTTCCCATGTGGTTGAGTAGAACAAAATAACAGGTCTATCCTGGCTTAATCCTATTTAGTGGTTTATGGAAGAACTCAGTAGGATGACTTGTCGTTCCATTGCAGGAAATGTTTAATGTCATTCTCTGTTTGTAGGTTTTTAACTGAATGTCTATCTAATTTAATGTCCTAATGTTAGGTAAGACTCCATCTAATCTTGATCCCTGATCACACATTTCCCGTGTGGGTTATTCACAGGACACTCTGTGACTGCTTAGCCTTTTTCTTTTTGAGAAATCAACATTTTTAGTGTTGATTGTGGAATAACAATGGATGCTGGATCTGTGATTTGGGTATTCTTTTTTTTTTTGTTAAAGCAGAACAATTAGTTGATGAATTTTTAATTAAAGAAATGTTTACTTACTTTAACTTTATTTCAGAAACATATCTCTACATTAGCACACAAAGGCAGGTACAGATTGATATGCTGGCCATGTGCTGTCGGTGTAATGCACATAAACACAATGATTATATTATATACATATTTTGACTTTCCTGCAGTGACTGTGAAAATTTGCATCTTGGAAATACACCATCACTAATTTTTTCTCTTCTGAAATTTTTTTCTTAGGTCCCTGACACATCGCCGACCAAATCTTCCTCCTTTTTCCCGGACACATGGTACCGAAAGGCCTATGATGAGACCACCCGCTCCGGCACACGCCCCGCCCCAGAGGGTGCTGGCTCCATGCCCAGCTCCACGGGAACACCATCCCCAGGCTCAGGAATCTCCTCACCAGGATCCTTCTCTGGGTCACCTGGGACCATCTCCCCAGGCATTGGGACAGGATCACCCGGTTCGCTAGGTGGCTCACCAGGTTTTGGGACAGGATCGCCGGCCTCAGGCAGTGGAAGTTCCCCTGGAAGTGAAAGAGGGATATGGTGTGAGAACTGCAATGCAAGGCTGACAGAGCTGAAACGACAGGCACTAAAACTGCTCATCCCTGGACCTTATTCCAGCAAGGTAAATTTCTTAGTTTTGTTTGTCCTTCTGTCTTATAGCGTATCTGAAAAAGTGTGTAGGAAGTCACACACAAGTGGTTATGCTCAGTTTCATAGCATCCAAAAATAACTTGCTCCTTCATTAACTGTGGCATTTGGCCACTGGCACTTATTAACTTTGTTGCTCATGAAAGAGGGGACTTGTAATCATGCTCTTGCTTACTGTGTTGCTGTGTCGTCAGCATTATTGTTGCCATAAATCATAAGGATGTTGTAATTTGTCCAACCCCCATTTGACCAGCTGCAAAGAAAAAGGAGCAGAAACCAAAGAGCCTTTGGGATTTGGGATCATAATTGTATGTGAAGCTGTTTATCCAATACTGTCACTGCCAAAACAAAATGAAAAACATAGGCGAGATCATTTTGATTTCTATCTTGGAGTTTCCCATTTTGCCTGATTGAACATATTACCAAAATCAATGAGCTCGCTTTAGTCTATATTGCTTTTCTTCTTTTGAGGGAATTAATGTGATGGATTACTGTAAGACACTAACCTCAAAGACTAGTATTAATCCACTTGGACTCCTGTCTTTTCTCATTTTCTTTGACAGGTGTATCGTTTGTTTCTGTGGGTAGTCTATATAATCAGTTTTATTTTCATTAGTGCAGCATTTCTCAATAGTCCCAGAGTGTACATTCACCTGGGCATACAAATGCATCATATATACAGATATGCAGCTCACATTTCTTACCTTTTCTACACTGAATAGTTTGTGTTAATATTGTTTGTTTTTAAAATTTGATTATGAATTAATGTGACATTACTTATCACTAAACAAACTTAACTTTTGACTGCTCTTTGCCTTTGGGTCTGATGTCCTTCTGCTACAGCTGACTGAATTTTAGTTATAAAACAATGGGCCTCATATCAGACATTGAGTTAATTGGTAACAAATAGGCTTAAATTATATGCCACGGGGCTGATAAGGCAAAGCTGTTGAGTCAGATGTAGACTTAGAGTGGGATAGAGGAATTTGCTGTAAAGACTGTAAGACAACAAGTGGTGTGGAAATGCTGTATTTTTATTAGTTCGAGAGCATGACGGTTGGAAATTGTTAGGAACAGCGGGGGTTAGTTGGGAGTCTCAGTTGCCAAACCACTAATTAAAGCGTCATTTGTGAGGCTGGGTTCATTTCAGGCTGATTAAAGTTCCCATTGTGGCTAACTTTATTGCAGCATAGAAAAAACGCATGCACAACAATCAGCATTATGACTAGTTTAGGTACTGTGTATGTCTTCATTTAAAAGCTGTCTCAATATAGGCATAAATAGTATGACCTTACTGGAAGAGGATATGGAAATGAGGGTGGCATATAGTGTGTGGGCAATACTTAGCAATAAGATTGTGGGTGTTCACCTTATTACTTGGATGGGGACTTTCTACGTGGAGTTTGCCTGTGTGGATTTCCTCTCGGTGATCTAGTTTCCTCCCACAGTCCAAAGACATGCATGTTAGGTTATTTGGTGAATCTAAATTGGCAGTAGAGGTGAATTTGAGTGTGAATGGTGGTCTGTCTCCCTGTGAGAGAATTGTGACCTGTCCTGGGCGTACTACACCTCTTGCCCAATGTCAGCTGAATTGTCTCCAGCCTGCCTGTGACCCTGAATTGGATAAGCAATTAAAATGGATTGATGAAGACGTGGAAATGAGCTCAATAGTATCAGTGAATCTAGTGCAGAAATCTTGGGGTCATCGAATTTCAAAATATCTCATGTGGCTCAAGGGTCTGTTAATAAAAAATAGATTTTATTGACTTGTCCCAATTTGCTTCACTGATTTAACCTTCAAAGTATGAACAGGAGTGGAATTTGACATTGGAAAAAATGTGTTGTATTACATTATTTTACACTGTGGATGCAACACCTTGAAGACTGTGATAGTAGTTTCACACTAAGAAGAGAAAACACGTGTCTCTGTACTTTTAAATCTGTTGTTTGCATTTTTATTTTTAAGAAGTTTCTCATGTGTGAAGTGACTCAGTCGCTCCAGCGGTTCTTGCATAAATTAGTTATTTTGACTCTTTTTCCTTGGGGTTGGTTCTTTTTATAGTATTAGAGTGTTCGATCCTCGAGTTCAAACAGACACCTGGTACTACTTCTTGAAAAGTGTTGATTTAACAGTACAATACCCACAGCTAATAAAGTGTATTAAATCAATATAATAATTTTTTAATAACACCTATCATCAGTAAAATGAATATGTTTCATGTAAGTAGAGAGGTGGTTAAATCCTGAGAAACTTAAAACAACATGTAAGTCAAGTCAGTTTATTATAAACACATTTAAACACAGCAGGTTGACCATAGTGCTGGATAGCTAAAGGATTAAGATAATTTTTAATTAAACCAAAAAAAAAGAAAGAATTTGCACTGTCTTGCTGAATACCCAGCAGGAAAAATATCAAATTACAAATGTAACCTGCTCTCTTCCTTTCAGCTTGTTTTTACTCATGAGATGAAGTTATGCACGTTATAAAGAAACTTTAATTGGAAGTTGCTAATTCAAGTGTCTTACCCATATTACATGTGTTTTCTGCTCTTGTCTGCGCAGAAACTCCACTGCAAGAGCAGAGGTTAGTTTCATTGATGGAAAAAACCCTCGGGCTGTTACTGAAAAATTTAATGGTTCAGGTATTTTAGCCATCTAGAATTTCCTGACTGGTTTTCTTCTTTTTTTAAAACCCAGACACTTTTTACAAGAATGGTTTAAACTACGCAGATGTTCTGCATCAAGAAACGCTGAACTAAAGTCCTTGGTGAAGTAGTTTGACCTAATAATCCTTCTCCTTCTCCAAATATGCCAGTGCAGCAATTTGGCTTGTGTATTTTGTGTGGGTGTATGGGTTCCTGATGCACTGTCAGCGTGAGACCCCGTGTTAGTCCCACAGGACACTGTGACATATGTGACCCACCGCACAGCTAAAACACAAACACACATCAACCATCTGATTAAACAGCTAACACACACACACACGTTCACATGCCTTTGTCTGTGTCATGGATCTGACTACACAACGTTATGCAAGTTATGCTTGACCCACACACACAAAGAGTCACATTACCATTTCTTTAGCCATTGCATACATTGCATTCAATTTCCATAGACTTACCCTTATTATAGCCTTCAAATCAAATTGCTCACTTTGAAATTTAATGATTTGTTTCACTCTTCATCCCCATAAAACATAAAAAAGTCCTCACAGTGTGACTGTGTAAACACATTTGTGAGTAGTGTGTGAGTAACTGAGTAAGTGCTCAGAAATTCACACACAGGGTTGTTAATACTATGCTAATGATGACCTTCGCCTTGCTTACCTTTTGAATATTTTGCTGCCTGGATGTCTGCAGTTCAATGTGTAGGTGTGTGCAAGTCTGCTCACAAACACGCATAAAAACAAGCATCCATAAAAGGATTTGTCATTGTGCTTAAATGTCAAGATAATATATTGCTGAAGACAAACCACGGTTTGAATGCTCATCCACTTATAGACGGTGTACATAGCTATCAGTTAATGTAAACAAGCTGCTTTGTTTGAGGTTTCCCCCCCCCCTCCCCCCCCCTTCAACTTATTGAAAATGCCTCATTAATGCATTAAATAATTCAAGAGCAGCCTTATTGCTCTTGGCGCAAAGGAGACATGACGGTTTGCAGATGAGGAGAGGGAAGTGAAACTAAGATAAACGAGTATTTGAAAAGTAGGAAAATCGTTTTATTGTCTGATTGTCTTTGTCATTTGACTTAAACGTCCTCATTTAAATCTAAATTCATTTCAGGTCAGCTCGAGCAATTAGAAAGAAAGGCAGGGGGCAGCACAAGCAATGTGTAGTAAAACAGTGCAGTGTAATACACGCTTGTAACTAGGACTCTAAAGCACATCTGGCTACACAGCTGCACTCACTTAAGGCCTCTGTCCTTATTGCAGTGGTGTGTATATCTGCATGTCTGACTTGTGTTTGTGTATTCATCCTTTATATACACGCCCAAATCATAAATGGATGGAGGGTGATCTGTTTTTGCTTGTCCAGTTTAGCTCAGGAAAGTGGGTCACTATGTGTGTGTGTATGTTTAAGTCACTAGCAAAGTGACTGTTTTAGATCAGTGGAAAGTTAAAACCATCCATGTTTATAAAGTGAAACGTATACAGTTTCCCACGAGACATAAGAATAGAGCCAAAGAAGGATATGTTTGTGAATATATATGCCCTCCCCAAGGACCTCTTGATGTCAGTATGAGATTTATTGAGATTGCTTTTATCTGTACTTTTTTTGTCAATTAGAACATGTTGTGTCAAGTACAGTGCACTTAACCGTTGGAGTTTCTTCTGGATATAAATGCCTTATGCACTTAAAATGTTTGTATTAACAGATTCATTGATGTGTCTGCCTAGATGTGGTTGTAGATTAAACATCTGTCAGCAGCTACTAAGGCGGGGATCATTGCAGTTAGCGTGCAGTCAGATTGAAAAAGTAAAGCTTTCTATGGTCCTGACATGCAGTGGTTATTTTTTTACTTAGCCTATTCGCTTGCTCACGCCCAAGTTACCATAACTCAGCCAGAAAGTGCAAGCCCAGAGTTATTATCTAAAAATATGCCAGTTCTCTGCTAACTGCACTTTATTTTCAAAAAATTTGAAAACCTGATAACCTAGCACGTGTTGTGCACATTTAAAGGTACCTAGAATTCATGTATCCATCATTTCAGTGTTTACATATGTTTAATTTAGATGTCAAAGCTTTGAAAAATTAACAAGAAAAAAAATCAGAAAAGGTGTGAGCTTGTCATGTAAGGGGATATAAAGACCACTTTAGGAGCAGCTTTATGGTGTTTGAAAGGGTGTTTAAAATACACCAATTCACAATAAATCCTATACATTATTATGTATGGTATGATATTTGGAACATACATTGGTTCAGTCCTGACTCAACACACTGTATCATATGAATAAAAATAATGGATTTCTTTCACACCGTGTTAACAATAGCTATCTTATAATGTTTGAGGCTAACAGCAAAACGGCGCATATGCATCTGTGACCTCAATATTTGAAAGTCTGCTCCTGTTTTATATAAGCAGCCACCATTGTAAAAGTAAATACAGAAAATACAACCCCAATTCCACAAAAGTTGGGACAGAATGCAGTTGTCTGCAAATTTTGTGATCCCCTCTCTTTTTAGGATCAGTTTTCTCTAAAATCAGTTTTGTGCTTTTTCCTGATGTGAAAGCTGCCAGTTCCATAGGCACTACTCCACTCCCAAACTGTGTGAACTGAAGGATTTGAACCGAGGAATGATAACAATCCAGATGAGATCAGCCCGTTTTAATTTTAGCACCAATGAAGATGGCGGTGTTTCTGCGTCTTGATCACATATAGGTTAGCATGCTAGAAGCTAACAGCAAAGCACCACATACGCATTCACTGACCTCAGTATTTGAAAGGTCTATGATTCTTTGCATCATAGAGCTTTAAAGTGCATTTGTGGATGGCACAGTAAACTGTGTTTATGGGTAGTGGTTTGTGGAAGTGTCCCATACTTAATGCAGTCCCGCCTAAGGGTCAAAGATCACAAGCATCAAAAACTTATTTTCAGCCTTTTCTTTAGTACACAGAGATTTCTTCAGATTCTCAGAATCCGTTGATTATATTATGTATGTTAGAACCCTCATTTTATGTTGAGGAACACTATTCTGAAGTTGTTCCTTAATTTGTAGATGCAGTTTTGGGCAGAGGTTCAGCAATCTGAACACATCTGACACAAAGGATGGAAACGCTAATGCTGTATCAGTAGGAGTGTAAAACGTGTAGATGATGAGAGGTTTATTTGACCATCAGGTGACCTGGAGATTTGAAGCTTATTGTTATGTCTGCCATTGCCGCCTTTCCAATCCATGAACACAAGTGATGTCGATACACTTGTGGATCTAATCAGCTTAACTAATCCCAGTCACCAAGTAATTGTCTCCTACAACCAGTGATTAGTCTGTAATTAGTCCACTTATCAGATCAAATGGTGGAGTATCATTGCTCAGCAATCTGTCCTCAAAGGGATATTTTTCTGCACACAGGTAGCTAGCTATCCTATAATAACCAAATCCCATAACACTACAGAAGCAGGCCTCCGGTAACCACGGCAGCTGGTGTTGCCACGGCAGCGACATGTGACAGATGTGAGCGGCATACATATCTCCATCAGTGTTAATGGGTTCCTCGTAGTTGTTTGTGTGTGTGTGTGTGTGTGTGTGTGTGAGTTTGAGAGAGATTGATGGGAGAGAAAGTGTTGGGAGAGAGGGTGAAATTATATGGAGTTCACATGAATAATAGTGCGTCTTAGTGTGTGTGTTTTTGGCATATATATATATATATATATATATATATATATATATATTTTGTGTGAGAGAGAGAGCGATCATGCCCTCTTGATGCCTTTCAGGTGTGAAAGGCATTACCATATAAAGAGGGGGCTTTATCAATAACAGCAAGATGATGTGGATGGAGGGATATGTGTGTGAAGAGAGGGAGAGATGCTGATGCAGGCTGAATTGCAGAGGGTTTGTGTCATTTTGCCACCATACTCTCCCACCTGCACATTGCAGACATACACATACAGACAGACTCTCTATGGCAATTCAGTAACTTCACTCCTGTGTTCCTAAGAAAGCACTTGTCCTGACATGACATGTATTTTAATATTTAAGTATTTTGGTTGATTAAAATTTGGTTGATAATTATTTCTATCATACATTTTGTTTATATGTTAAATGACCTGAAAAACTAATGCACTTATATCCTACATGGACTGTGCAGTGTTTAGAGTTTACAGACAAAGGCACACCAAAGAAAAGTCACCCACAGAGGTCAAGAAATCTTCCCATATTCTTGTTTTCTATATTCTCTTTCTGTTCACCCCCAAAATGGTGAGGGCAGACAGCTGCTTCTCCTGGAGTCTGGTTCTTCCTTCCTACCCTCATCAAGTGCATGCTCATACGGCATTGTTTGATCATAATAGTTCTTTCTACTGTAGGACTTTGCCTAACACTTTAAAGTGATTTGAGGTAACATAAATACAACTAAATCTTTTCAAGAGCTGGGTCATAAATAATCACTATAAACTGATAACAGCTTTGGATAATGGACGTTTTCTGGTTTCCATTTGTAATCCAAGTTCGGTTCATCAATCACGTGAGTAGGCTTTGATTGTGTTCAGGTACATTGCATTTATCTGCATGAATAAACAAGGATGGGCAGAAAAACAGGAAGTCATAAAACAAAAGTGTGTTTCTTAAGCAGGAAGCTGCAATTGCCCATAGAGGCTGAGTCAGCAGACAAGCCAGTAAGTCAGGAGACTGTAGAACTGCTTTCAGCTAACAGATTGAATGCATGCAAATATGTAAAATAACAAAAATGAGTGATGCGCAGGTGTCAGTAAATGTATTGGCAAGGTCTCTTCTAAGAAAATAAATCTATTAATTAAAAACAGAAAGTTGGTATTTCATGTGTGTTAAATTCAAATGAGTGTGAATGATGGTGGAGCACACTTGGAGGCTTGAAAAGGATTTCTGACCATGTGTATCTCATTAGGACAATTGCCAGCCCTTTTGAAATAGACCCCTCTGCTATGGGAAAAGCTGGAACCAGCATAAATGTGCTGATTAAGATCCAGCAGGGATAAAGGGTATGGAGACAAAGTGGTCCAACGCAGCACCCAGCAACCATTGTCTGTACTTGCTGTTTCCTTCTCTTATGCCTCCTTTTGCTTGTACTCTAAATCCCCCCCCCCCCCCATCTCATTATGCCTACAAATGTTGCCTTGCAGAGATGAGATACCAGCAACATAGACACACTAACATACAAGCTCCCTCTCTCTCTTTTTTTCAGATGTCACCTACACTTAGCAGAAAACATCCCCTAACCTTAGCTTAGCTACAACTAAAGGTCAAACCTCAGCTCTTGCCCTAACCCCAACCTAAACCTACATGTAACCTTAATGCTGAATCAGAGTCTTAACCCCAAAACAGTCATTTTAAGTTCAAAGTGGCCGAAACACTGGCATACACACATTCACAGATGTGCTTTGTTTTTTTCTGCAAAACGAGGCTCTAGAGAGATGAAGATGAGAGAAACAAATATTTAAATTTAGGAAAGGAAGGAGAGGAAGAAACCGCTCTTGCTCTTGAAGACTACTCTTGCTAATATTGCTATTATTGTCATTATCGTCACTGACCCAGAGTGGACACACTTAATTAGACTAACTACCCCTGCCAGTAGGCTGCTACATTCAGCAAACCGTGTCTGTGTGGTGACTCCATCCCCTGCAGCCAGAGAAGCTGCATAAAGCTCTGCCTGCTCCGAAAGAGGGCACACGATGAATCTGAGTTTGCCAATGTGAATTAAATAGGAAACTAGTAGGAAAATATGCACATTTTAAAATCCAGCAGATGGATGTGCAGAGTGTTAGTACAGCAGATGCCGCTTTGACTCTTGAACTGCAGCCACGGGCTAATTTAAAAAGCAAGTTTGGAAAGTTTTTCCCTAGGGAATTTCTTTTTTTTACTTGGCAAGGCTGTTTCCCCCTGTTTTGTAAAGCATTTGCATTACTTTGTACTAGCAATGGTTTAAAAATAAAAATTTCCAAATTAAGATTCCGTTATGCTTCCTGAAGTTTGGGTGTTTTTATTTGGGTTTCCCCTTATTCCATCTTTTTGTTCACTGTGATTTAAAACAATCTATTTTCTAATAAAGGCCGAAATGAGAAAACATATGTTCAAATGCAAAAATCTGTTGTAGTTCGCCTATTACAGCAGAAATAGAACCACATTTTACATTTCTAGTACCTCAGTATTCCTCTCAGAACAAACATACTCACCATTTCCGCACACTGGCAAGATTGCAACAACAGGCAAATCATATGCATGAGTGCACATACCCAAACACACCCTGGCACACAACTGGACGGATGCAAACTAATGCTAACGTGCACACACCAAAGTACACTGAGATTCATATGAAAACACACACAAATGAACACAAACTGGCATGTGTGAGTGGGTTATTGAGGACAAGTGTGCATTGCTGGATGGTAGTGAAAGTGGCAACAGCACCTGCTGCCATGGGGCCCACAGCTACCATGGCAACTGCCTCTCCGTCACTGAGTAGTTAAGCAGCCATCTTTCTGTCTGTCTTGTCCTGATTCTATATATTGGGCATTTGTGTGAGTGTTGAAAGAAAATGTGACATTCTACCTGTGTGTTGTTTACAAACTGCGACCATAGACCTATGGAAAAAGTATAGTATCTATCATGTATGCATGTATCCATCTGTCTCTATCAGTCTGTTTGTCTGTGTAAAAAAAACCCAAAACATGCTGTACCTGTTCTGACACTGTTTATATCTAAGTTGAAAACTTTTCGATTCCATCATCGAGAGCCAAGATAAAAAGTGAAAATGTTCCAGTGTTCCAGCAGCAGCAGGTGCCAGCGCCAGCTCTCTCTGACGCTGTGAAGTCTCGCTCACTGAACGGTTTATTTGAAGACCTGCTAACCACACTTCTAACATTAGCCAACCTGCTGTCACAAGCTGATAAATCACACAGAAGCATACACATTCACTCATGCAAACACACACCCATACCAACAGTCACAGGCTATCACACAGTCACACATAGCACATCTATCTTCAGCATCTCGCACTAGGAAAATCTCATGACAGACTGAGGTGTGGGTGATAGGGATGGTTTGTGTGCGTGTGTGTGTGTGTGTGTGTGTGTGCGTGTGTGTGTGTGTGTGTGTGTGTGTGTGTGTTTCTGTGTGCATGTCTGTGTGTTTTACTTCTGAACTTTTGAAGTAGGGGCAGTTAAGTTTGGCTATATCTCTTCTACGGGCAACTTTACTAGCTAAATTAATACTATTAGATCAGTAAATTAAAAAAAATATACAAATAATTTTTTGTGAAAATATACATCTACCTAACTATAACTATGGTATTCAAATCCCATTGTTACATCATTTTAACTTCAATAAAATACTGAGTGTAATTAAAGATATTCTGCCGCCCTCTTTTTTGTAGTTTCTGCATAAGGAGTCATGTGGTTCAGACAGGCATGTCTATGTATTCATTCCTGATGCCGACATTTCAATGATTAGAACTGTGGTCTGGCTATAAAGTGAAGTCATTATAATTCACCTGAACAATACAGATGAAACTAGAGAAGCTTAAAGCAGTATTCAAAGGAAAAAGGATCAGCTTGTTTTCTGTCTCACACACACACACACACACACACACACACACACACACACACACACACACACACACACACACACACACACACATGAAATATAGTAAACTATATTCATGTTTCACTACAGTGCTTGCACTGGCTTGCAGGTTTATATTTAGAATATGAGCTCACCAGTATCTGATATGTTAACAATCTCTGCTTTTTTAGCCATATGAGATCACACAGTGTCATTTCTGGCTTAAAAATAACAACAAAACAGCTAAACATGGCTTTCAGTTGTATTTATTTTTTTACTTTGGCAACAGATTTTCTTTCCCGAGGCCACAATTTTGAAACAGTACATTGACTTTAAACGAATTGACAAATTTGTTTGATCAAGAGTCTCACAAATTTACATTTGAAAATGGACCTTCTCAAGTATATTATGTTTCTCTTTTATTATTTCTCTAATTATGCCCCAATGAATATTTTCATTAACATAAACAGGGGAATAGTGTAGATTTTAATAGTGAATGTAATTTAACCTAAAAAAAAGTTGTCTCTCCCTCAATGTAAATGATCTGCACTCACATTAAATGCCTTACAACCTTAGCCAGAATCTACAAAGTGCTTTACAATATTGTTCTCCTTCACACACACACACACACACACACACACACACACACACACACACACACACACACACACACACCAGTGGAGCCTACTGTGCATGCTGCTCACAATGAAGCATATTGAAAGCTGAAAGTATAGATGTGGGAAACTGAAGAGGAGTGGGATGTAGAGAGAGGAGCAGAAAGGATAGAAGAAAAGATGAGTGTGTGGGAAGAGGCGACAGAGTTGCCTACAAAAAGCTGCGGTGGCCTTGTGTACTGTGTGACTGTGATTGTGAGTCCCTACGGTGCCAACATGCCTGCCTTTTAGGGTGAAAACTAGAAGCAGGGCTCTGAGGGTCAGCTGGTCGTCTTTTACAAGTACAGTAATGGCATCCCTGTTTTAAATACACTGCACTGTTGGCCTGCAAAATTAGTGCCTATGAGTATTTACATACATTCCTAGCTGAGCTATATACTGTAAGTTAAGAGGCTGACGAATGCCAAAGACAGGATGACAGGAGAACCCAGTGTGTGTGTGTGTGTGTGTGTGTGTGTATTTTAAGCAGGACTGTGAGTGTATTGCGTCAGAGCATTGTAAAGGGCAGGAGGTGCAACCAGAACAAGGATGACATTTAAGCAGTAGACAGTTTTCATTCTGGCCCTCATGGTAGATTTCACTGAAATAGTTGTGTATCAGCTGCTGTAGTATTTTTAAAGGCTTTTGATCAAGAACCTCTTTGAATAGGACTTCAATATAACCGAGCAGATTCTTAAAACTAAATCTTAAGTAGCCGATTTGTCCTCTGCTGTCCTTTTTTGTCCTCTCGTTCTTTTCTGTTATCATCCTCTCGAGGGTGACAACACCTACTGACCAACAGACATGAATATCATCCACTTCCTCCTAATACTTATCATCCATCTCATCATAACAGCACTCCCTCTGACCTCACATCACTCCTCTCCCATTCCTCCTCTTATCACATGATGGAGGGGGTGAAAGATTAAAAAAATAGATAGGAAAGGCTGGGGATAAGAAAACAGAGAATAAAAAACTAGTCAATACAGAGGTTTAAAGAAAGGGAGAGGCAATAATGCTTATAGACAGGACAAGGGTGAAAGGGGGAAAGTGTGTGTTTGTGTGTTTGCTTTTTGGGAGAGAGAGAGAAGAGAGAGAGCGAGTGAGAAAGTAAATTGGCTGTTTGTTCCCAGTCTGCGCTTCAATCAGACACAGAGAATAGCCTCTAGCCGTTAAACTTTCCAATTACCTTGAGCAGATGGAGGCTGTGGGCTCGGTTTAGAGAGGTTGTTCTGGTTGTTGTTGTTGTTTACTGTTATCTGCTATTGACTGTACGTCTACCTACATACATTGTCAGAAAAAGGGACAGGGCTGCCATAGAAAAGCAGGGTTCTCCCTTTTTAATCTTTACCTTCACATATCTCTCCAGTTCTTATTTTACTCCTTGTTTCATCTCTGATTGATCGTATCTGGTTGGGCAAGAGTAGTTCAGCTGTTCATATTACAGCCTTGTGACTGAATGGTTGTCATTACGAATTCAGGTTTGGTGACCTTGTGAAATGCGGATGAAGTCTTCCCACTCTCAGTAACAACTGTGCTCTTGAGCAAAGCTCTCCAGCCCCAGCTGTTCCCTTTGAGGACCTCGTTGGGCAACAGTGTAGCACTGTGCTTTGCTTTGCAGAAGTGTATGAATGAGTGCTACTGTGCGAGCATGAAGCCTGGAGAAGAGCAAGCACACTCAGTTGACTTTCGTGAATATTGGCATATTAAATAGCGTTAGCAGGCTGATATATGATATATATGATTATAAAGCTGAGTAAACTAACAAACTGGCTTCAAAGTGCAGTTAGCTTTTTCTACCAAAAACATTTCTAACAATTTTAGCTGTTTAAAATGTGTTCTTGTTTTTCCATATTGTTAAACAATATGGAAACAAATGAGTTGGTTGGTCCTGAGTGAAATATATAATCACTAGTTAGATATATTTTCCACAATGAAATGTCTTCACCGGTATATAGAGGTATTGCCCATGTCTGCAGAGGGTAACCTGTAAAGCAGCTGGTTTATGTGTTCTCAAAATCCTTTGTAGTTTGTAGGATATATCCAGCTCAGGGAAAACAGATCTACAAAAACTGCCTCTCCAGGGAGATGTTCGCACTGTTGTTGAAGAGTGCCAAAGATAGTTGTTTAATAGTTAATTAATACAAGAGAAGCAGAGACAGTGAGACATATTAATGTTGGATTATCAGTTTCAGAAAATTATAGTACAGACACATGAACCTCCAGCTTAGGTGATTGTCAAACCTGCATATGTGTCAGTCCTTTGCAAATTGTAACAACATCCTTAGATGTGCTTTATATTCAGAGCTAATATATTGTGCTAAAGAAAGAAAAAAGCTGAAAATGGTTCTTAAAATCAGTCTATTTTTATTCATCCTGATATTAGTGTTTCTCTTAATTCCTTGTGTCTAATAAGAACTTAACAGAGCTACTTGCACAGCTGCAGACTATTAGTCATGTAGGCAATTTTCCATTTGGCCTTTTTTGCGCTGTTTTTGTAGAGGAGGAACACCAAAAATAGAGGGTAAAAGGGAGGGGGTGACATGAATGACATGAAACCAAAGATGTTGCAACTGGGCTAAATGGTACATATGAACTCACTATCAGGTCACCAGGACACCCTAGTTATCACCACTTTACTTCGTCTGAAATTAGGGGCAGCTGAGTGATAGTCTGGAGCTCTGTAACTAAAAATTGACAATACTGACTGAAGACCTGCTAATCACACTTTTTTATTTAAAAAAAGGATAGTAATTAATGTCTTGGTTGTTCATAATACATGACTTGATATACTGCCTTTCTGCCACACTATTAGAGAGGAAAACTCATGCCATCCGCTGGTGATGTGACTTTATATATTGTATCATTTGCCTGTGAAACACATGTGTTTACCTGTTCTTCTCATGTGTGTGCACATACTGTGTAAAGGTATAAATGGAGGTTATCGGGCAGATCTTTACCTTCAGCTCCTCCGGTGCTTCACTAACCTTGGAATGAAAGGATACTAGGGGGGAAAGAACGGATGGATAGGAAAAGTGGAGGAAAAGAGGGGAGCAGAGGAGGAGCGAGAGGGCGTCGGAGAGTGTGTATTCACGTGTGGGATACGGCAAGATGGATTACCCAACCCGACGGGCAATTTATCACTGTCACAGAGAGAGAGAGGGGGCAAAAGAAAGGGATTCAGAAGAGAGGGGAAAGGAAAGAGAGGCAGCAAGAGGATGGGATGAAGAGCTTGGGGAAAGACAGTTAAAAACTAGGTGGAGGACAAAAAGAGGAGAATAAACAATTATGAGCAAATACTTTATTTTGTGCTCAGTCAGACACATTTGTACAACTAATCAAGACAAGGTGTAACCCCATGCCTGGAAAGGGTGAAAACAGAACAGAGAAAAGAAAGAAAAGGATTTGCTGTGTGGCTCCTGAAGCATAAGCCCATCCTTTAAATGTCCTATATTCTTAGTGACTGAAGCTGGAAAAAAGTATAGTTGTGCAGTCTCTATGTAGTGCCTTGGATCCTTTTGATCTTAAGATGGAGCATATTAGAAATATAATGTAAAATCAGAGATTTCTCACCAGGGATAGTGAAGACCTGGCATTTTATTGTCAAGCTCTGATGAGTTCCAATCAGTCACAACAATAAAACATCCTTCATGCTGCTGTACACGTATCCCCTTGTGTTACCTAACAGCATTGACCCATTGAAGTGGAAATTCTGTCGTCCCTGGCATCCTTTTGGGGCTGATGGTTGATGGCTTATTTTAGAGCATCCCATACATAGATGTTTGGAGACCAAAGCTATCACAGAGCACCATTGCTGTGGTAGATCTACTAGAGGTGTGCCACAATGTTTACACCTGTTCTCTGTTTGTTTAATTGTTTCTTTCTTTCTGATGTGAACAGAGCGGGGTGTGAAATTTTGCCTTGCTTGCAGATATCCAATGTGAAACAGGCATTCACATAGAATACATTCTCACCTAAATTAACTAGCTATGTTCCCTCATCTATATTCAGGTGCAGACAACTAGCTAATTGGTAGCTAGCTAGCACAGTGAAGAAGATTATTTTTGCATATACCTCATTTACAGTGCAGATGGTGGACTAATTTAAAAAAAAACAGACTGCAGAGTTTATATGCAGTTCATTTACAGTCAGGAAGCACCATCGATAGCCAGATAATTTAAAAACAGGCACCAGTGAGTAACTTTCACATTAAAAAAAAAAAGAGGCAGCAATTTAAACAGCTATTTCATTTATAGCACTGGGCACTGTTGTGGATGGGCAGCTAATAAAAAAACCAGGCTGTCTTCCAGCCAGCTAGCTCATTTACACTAGCAGGGAGCCCGTCTGTAAACTTAACTCTGTACAGGCCGGGACAAGATCTGTAGCTCGGGCTGTTAATGAGAAGGCAGCATGCATAACAAACAGCGGATGTACAGATAGACGGGCTGAAATATTGATGTCTTTTTTAATTCACATAAACACTTGTCCTGTTTGCGTGTGAGAAGGACACAGACAGAGAAAGAGATCTCATCTGTCTGTAGCATCTGTTTCCAGTATTTTACATCCTCTTTGATTGACATTACACACACATACACACACACACACACACAGGTCAAGCAAGGCTATTTTGGGACATTATATGTTTGTGGGTGAAGAAAAAAACAACTTTGTAACTGATGAGCACTTAACCTAAGCTAATTCATGGCAGCATGCAGACAGCCAATTAATTATGGTTGTCAATCCCGAAGAGTGACAGCATGAATGGCTGGCTGCAGACACAAATGTGTCATCAACATGGTCTGTCTCTTGAGAGTTGTTTGCCCACAACATTTCAAAGGAAAGTAAGATTTCAAAGAAACATCCATAAAGCCAAACAGATAAAAGCATCAAAAGCTTGTCCTCTTTGAATGAACCCACCCTGCTTTCTTTCTCTCAGAGACGGACTACTCACTGGCTAACTAAAGGGCTAATGATGGCGGTGACGCTGATATACACGTGCTCCACTGAAAAATGCGCAGAAATTAAATTTCATGTTGTATCATCAACTTGATTTGATGTTTTATGCATGTTTTAAAATTTTGATTGGTTGGTTGATTGTTCCAGAAGCATGCCTTGGCACTCTACAGCCATCTTTAAATGCACCTGGGCATTTCTTTGGACTGTTATTTTGAAGTATCTTCTAAATTAATACATAATATTTTTATGTCACCAAGACATAAAAACTGGATATGTAGGATTGCGAGGAAATTCTGTTAAGACCTGCTTAGAAAGTTTGGCATAACATAAGGTTTTACAAAGTGTTTACTTCTTCTGAAAGTTATGTTTCCACTGCAGTTTTTACTCTACTGGAATATGTTTTATGACATTAAACACTGTATAAATTGTCAGTCATACAGTAAGAAGCCTTGAAGCCCTAACATTATACAATCAAAAGTCGGGCAGCGCAAACATCCACATAAAAAAATGAACAAGAATACCCCGAAAGTATCAAGGAAAATTTTGCAGCAAGTAATTTACACCAGAAGTATGTAAGGCACATGCTTATGCTAATTAATTTTCACACTGCTGTGACAACACAAACTTTCTAATGCATTTCTCTTTGTTATTAACATGTGTCAACATCACAAGCAAGTGTGTAAATGTGTGCAGGCAAACTGTGTGTCTGTTCATTTAAATGAATACTTCACAGGATTTATGCACATGTGCTAGTACGCATTTGTGTGTTAGTGTAATAGGTCACAGTTATGTCCTAACCAATCTAACTCCTACTACCATTATTGGATCATATGAGGGAATGACCAATTAAAAAGGTGATTAAAGGAGACATACTTCAGAGAGGGAAAGAGAGGAGGAAGAGGGGCTGGAGGTAATAAATGAGCGAGAAAGAGGAAACCTTCTGGGGTTCTTTAGTTATTTGTCACAGAGGGGAAACAAAGAAAGAGAAAAGCAGCGGTTGGTTTGCTTAATATTCTGGCACTTGCGAACATGCTATTAAAGAACAGCTTCTGCTAAGGGTTATTTGTGATGTGTGCAACAAAAACACTAATCTTCCACTTAGGTAGCTTTTAAAAACAAGGAGTTAATGTAGCTTTTATTAAGTGTAGTGCATTTCAACGTTTTTATCTATCTGCACTGAATTGTTGGTGTGGTTTTTTTATGTATTCTTTACGCAGGCTCTATTTGTCATCATGAAGCATTCCCTGCACAAGTATTCTTGTTACTTTACCCGTGTATTTTCTTCTCACATTTATAGTTAAGTCTCACTGGTGTCATAATTGTTTAAGCGGTATATTTTTTTTAGGATTAATACAATCCAATATCACATATAGTTAAATTAATTATTGACATTAATAATATTTTCTTTGTCTTGATTTAGAATTTCTGTTTCTATCATTTTCTATCCGTTACTTTTTCTTTTTTTACTTTGCCTTGTGTTCCATTATCTGTTTAAGTTCTGGTTTTTAGTCATTTCCAGTGATTTTCACAGTGATTTTCTCAAATGGACTTCCACTCCTCTTTGTTTTTGTTTATTGGTTTGTTTGGTTTTCACTTCTGTCTTGTTTTGTTCTCTTAAATTTGGATTTAATTTGCTTTTTGGAAGTTATCTTTTTCTCCTGTCCCCACTTGATATTTCTGAAATTTGGGGATTTTCTTCCACTTGTATGTTTTGTATCTTGCGTTTTGGTCCATGATGATGATCCATACTGACATTTACATTGACCACTGATTGATTCTTTAAGGTTTCTTGGTATAAGTTAGGTAAAAACTACAGTTTCAGCAGCTTTGGTTCAGCTTCTTTGTTGTTGTTTTTATAAATTATTTTTTTCTCCTTACAGTGAAGCTATGAATTTGAACTACTATTCAACTGTATAATTTTGGAGTGTGATAGCTTTGTGTATGTAACACAAACATACACAGTGCACACTTTTTAAAGGTATACTTTACCTTTTTACCTTCTTTACCTTCAGGACTGCCTTAATTCTTCGTAGCATAGATTCAACAAGGTGCTGGAAACAGTCCTCAGAGACTGCCACTCGCTGGATATTGTCTCTTTATTGGACCGTTTTCTGTAAACCCCAGACATGGTTGTGCAGAAACCCACTCGGAGGATCAGCAGTTTCTGAAACACTCAGCCCAGCCCATCTAGCACATTCAAAGTCACTCAAATAACCTTTCTTCCCCATTAGGATGCTCAGTTTGAACTTCAGCAGTTCATACTTACCTAATCTGCCTAAATGCAGTAAGTTCCCACCATGTTACTGGCTGTTTACATACTTGCATTAATGAGTAGTTGAACAAGTGTCCGGACAGTGTCTGTATGTGTACAAGAGAGAAAAAAGATGGTATATGTTTTAGACGTAATGGTGTGTGAGACCTGTGCTTGACCTTGGTCACTGCAACATTGGGTAAATATACCGTATATGTGCCTATCCATGGGTTTGATGTGTGTGATGTCATTTATAACCTGTGTGTTATTGACCTTCATCCTGTGAAGACATCAGACTCAATCATTCACACACATGCACACAGTCTCCATCATAACTGCGATCATGGGCTGCCAACAGAGTTGAAATTTATAATGTTTTTATCAGTCTCTTATCTGCTCCATGTCTTTGCTAGTTTACATTATTTGTGTGTGTGCTTACATAGAAGTATATGAGCTTATATAATGTGTATGCTCCCGTGTTGTCAGAGCAGGTGCAAGAGACCGTCTGCATCTCTTCTGCATGAATTCACTGATTCCAGACCTGCTGAGAAGTGCCTGTGTGTCTGTGATAGGGTAAATACAGGAGCAAATAGTGGAGAAATGGATGAGCAGAGGGATGAGTGAAGGCATGGGAAGGAAAGACTTATTCTGCTTTGTCACTCATATGGAACTGATTACATACATTCTCCAGAATAAACTGGCAAACAACAATAAAGACTACACATATAATACACATCAGTCAGTTTTCTTTCTGTCTTCTCTTCCCACCTTTTCTGTTTTCTTAGTTTTGAATGTGATATGATGCTATGAACTGATGCTAAATATAGAAGTGGAATCAGTTACAGACAGAAAATAGGAATACAGTAAAGGAGGTGGGTCAAAGTGTTGTCTCATAGTCAGTGGTGGAAAGAGTATTTTTTCCATGTATGTGTGTGTGTGTGTGTGTGTGCTTATGAAAGGGATGTGTCTTGTTGAGCTTGACAGCCTATTTTCCTGAATCCTTTACCTCCTGCACACTCACAGACACACACACACACAAACAGTGAGGGCGAGCTGTCTCTTTTCATCAAATCTCAGTAATAGCATCCTTCTGTGTCCAGTCTGCACTCATCCACCCACACACACAGATAAAAACGCACACAGTCAAACACACTGACTGTCAGCCACTAAGAGTTGCTGAGGTCACTTTTCAGTTACGTTGGACTCAATCGCCATCTCTCTCTGCTTTTCCCTTATTCTGTCACTCCATCTTTGCAGCGTAGAGCCGAGGATGCGCTTGTCTCCCACGTAGGAGGAAATGAATCACACTTGCACACACATATAGACTATCTGTGATGCTGCGAGTGATTGAGTCACTCACAGAATACTGATGAAGTCAGAGGTGAAGAGATGGGTTGAGGAGATGAATAGGTGTGATGAAAGAAGGAGGGGAAGTGAGGAGAGCAGAGAATATGACAGTTCACAGCGAGAAGTTATTATCAAACTGTGCAAAACACTAAAAATCTCTGTTAATCTGCAGGGTGTTTCATATTGGTGGAATTGGTAAATGGTACAACATAAGAACATAATATTAAACTATGCTAGTTCATCAATAATGCTGCACATGGCAGCATCCTTGTCCCATTTGTCACTTCTTGAAGTAGGGATGCTCTTCTCCTGCTGACCCGTTGCCATGCAGCTGGCAGCTGCTTCCTCTATATCCATAGGTTCTGTTTTCAGCCTGAATTCAAAATTTCCTATGAATAGAGCCTACCTTGTCTGGTAAGATACTTAACTCAGTTCAAAGTTATGCTGTTCTAATGAAAGATGAGCTGAATATAACAAAAAAATGAAGTATTAGTAGGGGGAAAAATGCAGAAATGGGGTCATCGAGCAGGCACAGAAAGCAAATTTGCATTTTGTGTGTACAAGGTGTTGTGTTCATGGTCAGCGTTTGCAAAAGCTGTCTGTTTTTTCATCCCCCATCTTTCCCCTCAGAAACCACAGCTCTCCTTTTTTTCAGTCAGGCAGCTTGGCTGCTTCTCAAATCTTAGCTAATTGGGAACAACAAGACCCTCATCTCAAGGACCATACACCGTGTCCACTTTAATGCTGCTTTAGTCGCCTGTCTGCTGTGCTCTCACAGTTAAGTGTGTGCATGTGTGACAGGGTGATAGAGAAGGGTCAAAAGATGCCAAAAGAGATTAAATGTTCCCTTTTTGCCAATTTTTGGCAAAGATAGGACTTTTCCAACTCAGTACAAACAGGAAAAGCGGAAAGCGGGGTTATTGTTTTGGCACCGATGAGAAGAATGCTTCACAATTTGTTCACAGTGGTTTATTTTATCTGTCTCCCTTTATAACTAACACAAACAGTCTGGTCTGGTCACAATAATTAGAATGTTTATGTAAAGGCTGTAATGGGAAGATATTACTTATAACATATATAAGAAATGAGAATTTCCATTCTAGAGTCATCCCAATCCCATTTCACGCATGTTTTTACTTAAATGTGTTTAAATGCTCGACAATTCTCTCCTATTCATTTTGAGTTTGTCATTCTTTGTCTTCTTTTAGTGCTTTGTGCTGACTAACTCAGTGGCCAACGCTATTTGACATTGACATGGCATTACACTTTTCTTGGACATCTACAATAAGTTTGAGAGTACAGCAGTTTTCTTCCATTTACCAAAAAGTCCTTTTGGTGATGATCTCAGGGATGAAGAGAAATAGACTCTGTCTAGAGTGAAAATTTGAGCTGCACAGGGAGAATTTAGGGTTCTTACATAAGCATTAATAAAAGTAATGTAATTTGAAACCATAAGCCACTACATTAACAATACCTAATGTTAGAATTTTTATGACTATTAATCATTATTAATGCTTTCCCCCTTCAGTCAAAGCACTTCCCATGCAAAGAAAAAGAAAATTAAAGCTGTCAACTGTATTTATAAATCTCATTGATGATTTACATGTTTGATTTGGCGAATATATACCAGGCAAAGGATGTTGAATATGGAGCTGCCAGGCAGGAGGAAAAGAGGAAGACCACAGAGAGGATTCATGGATGTAGCGAAGGAGGACATGCAGAGGGTTTATGTGATGGAAGAGGATACTTCAGAAGGGATAGGGTGACATGGCTGAGCTGCTTTGGCAATCCCTATAGGAAGCAGCCAACAAGAAGAAGTTGTATTTACTGTTAGGCTTCACCTCAACTTTCTCCTTACAGTCTCACTCCAGTAGTCTATTTATTGCCGCTTGAAGTGTGCTATTATTGTCTCACGTCAGGCAGGAGTATGTTTGTATAATGCTATTACTCCATGTGTGGGTATGTGTATGTTTAACAGCATGTTCTGTTCATTATGCTGCTTAGTTTTCACAAGAACAAGTTACCCTTTATCCATAAACACACATGCACACACTCACATACTCAGCAGGATTTGAACTCATGCCGCGTGTGTGTGTGTGTATCTTGTGGTCTAGTGGTTTGTTGACATAGTCAAGCAGGCAGTTCTCACATTGAGAGGGTACGTTTTACTTTAAAATGAACACACACACATACACACACATACATACATACAGTGTATTGATTGTAAAGCTACAAGCTTGTCATTGAGAGAGGCTTATTAGGTGTGGCAGACAGGATGTTACATTTACTGTTTTTTTTTCCTTTTTCTAATAGGCTCCTATTATGTTATTAGCATAATAAGAGCCACCAAAGAAGCTGACCACACACACACACAGATATACAGTTGGGAAGCCTTTGTGTTAAAGCAGTATTATTTGTCAGTAATGTGATAAACAGCCCATTAACTGTTAATAACACGAGTATGATGTATTGAGCGGCTTGATAGATCCAGAAGGGTTGTTCTGCGTGTTTTTATATCTTCTCTGTCAATCATCTGTCTCAATCTTAATGTCTAAATCTGCTGAGAGATATCCATCACATGAATATTGATTGGATGCACATATACACATGGACATAGAAATTCTGCATCTCCACAACTCGTGTATTGATTAAACTTCAGTAAACAAAGAGTGCCCCCTCATCTCTTTGGTAAATACTGTGCATACACATCTTCTTGGCATGATGTACTGTGATGTTCAGACAAAGGTCCCAACTGTTGAGACTGAAGTGTTTGCGCATACATTACTGTGTCTTGGGTTATTTAAACAGCTGTACGAATCTTTACCAAAGACGAGATTTGAAAGCAATGGCTCTGAGATGCTGCAGTGCTTGGTAATAGCATCCTTTAGAAAAGATTCATGTTAGGGTGCATGGTAGAGTACATCCAGAGGCACATAAAATAGCAGAGAAGTGATGCTCTCGGTTCTTATTCAATCTTTTCTAAGTTAAAATGCCATGAGATGATTTTTACATTTAACCATGCACTCAGTCTGTAACTATCACTTAGGCAGAAAAGGGAACGAGGATGCGCATCCTGTTACACAAGAAGTGGGCTAGTTGAAAGCAGGAAGGTTGCACTTTGTAGTACCATCTACCACAGGTGTTTAATTGAATTACAGAGCTCTGAAGCAGACATGTACACCAGACCTGCATTTGGGTGAATAATAAGCTCACAAAATCACAGTCATTTGAATCCTACCATCAGTCTCAAGGGTCCTAAGGAAAGCTAAATTTTATGAGGAAAAGCCATTTCTATTTAATGACCTTTGCAAGATAAAGACCTTAATGCTTTATGGAAAACCTAAAAAATAAAAAAAATTCACCAGGGTCAAATGAGGTTTAGATGCAGATCTGTATCAGGGTGTGCGTGTGCTTGTTAACTTTGATATTAAGTCCAAAGAGTCATAGCAGGAGATTTAAAGTGGCTTTGCTCTATCCAAGTGGTTCCAATTAGTCTGGAAAAACATATACAGGCTCAACACGCACCTTTTAATATACAAATATCTATGCACAAAGGCACAGATAAGTCCACAGAGATTGGATGAATATCGTGATTCTGCACACAATAATTGTTCTCACACACGCATCCACAAGGAGTAACCGGAAAAAAGTTTAAAAAGAGAGATATAAAGGATATAAAAGAGAAAAATAAACAAACTGACCCGTGTTACTTTGGTTTTTTCTTCCATTGCTCATGTTTAACCATTGGTTTACATTATGCGCAATATAAATAAAGTATTGACTCAACCTATAGTATGAGTCTCTTTTTCTTTACATTTTTTTCTAACCAAAAAAGGCATAACACACTGTTTTTACACCTCAATGCCTTTAATGCTGACATTTTTCATATGTGGTGTCTGTGTCAGGTTAACTTACATAAAGAGCTGATTTATATATTTATCTGTATACTTATTACAGAATCATATCAATCACAATGTTAAAAGTAAGGCTTTTTGTTTGGGTGAACAGGTTGAACAAAGTATAGAGAAAAAGAGCACTGTTTTTCTATAGAAGCTACTTTAGTATAGAGGTGTTAAGAGGACTATCTTTGGAGGAGCACACTTAAATGGTATCCCAACAGGAAGTGATTTGTAGTAATGTGGCAACCAGATACACTGTATAGTGAGTGACATCCAGTGACTTAAAAATTTTAATGCCAATGGGCTTAAGTGTGACAAGTGAATCTCTTCCTGTGTGGACACCCCTACACCCCAACTGTGTGGTGTTAAGCTATGTGGGGTCCAAGCAAATCTCTCACATCTCAAAACACCGCCGTCACGTCCTAAAACTCCCCCCCTTCCTAAACAATTGGTCATGGCCATGTTGCCATATCATTTTTTGATTGGTCGACATGGTGCATTTTTCCACCAATAGGAAAGGGTGGGGGTTTTTGTTTTTGTTTTTGCACACAGGCAGAGAGTGCTTTTGAGCGTTTTCCTTATAAAATGCTGTTTTTACCGTTTCTTCCCGCAGTAAATATAAACAACAATAGTATTCAGGAAGAAAACCAAACATTGCACATTTTTTTATCATAACTCTGGTTTTACGTGGCCTATCAACACAATTTAAAATCTGGTATAAAGTCCACACTTTTTCTGTCAATTGTTCCGTCTGTCCTGCTCACATCTCCAATGGTTGCACACGTTGTCATTAACGTGGCTTCACTCCACATCAGCCACGCCGCTTTTCTAGCTAAAACACCGGTGTCGGCACATAATAACGCTGTCTGATAGCTCGTGTTCTGATACCTGACGACTTTTTTCCTGAGAACTGAGACTTGACATTTTTTTGTCTGATACCTGACGACTTTTTTCCAGAGAACTGAGACCTGACATTTTTTTTGTCTGAGACTGAGACCTGACATTTTTTCGCCTGATACCTGATGACTTTTTTTTCCTGATACTTGACATTTTTTTGTCTGAGACCTGACAACTTTTTTCCTGATACCTGATGACTTTTTTCCTGAGACCTGACGATGTCCTAAAATGTACACCGTACCGAGGACATAGTGTGTGTCTGTCTGTGTTTTTGTGTGTGTACTTGTTTGTTCACTTGGTGTGTCTGTCTTACTACACTCCTTCCCTGAGGCTGAATAACATGCTTCTTGGTTTTTCTATAAATATTCATAGTAAAGACTTGTTCAACATGGCTATGATTTCCTCCTGTCTTATCCTTCGTTATCTTAAAGGTTTTCTTAACATATCTCACTGCCAGCTGTTCTTGTTCATTTTGCTTTCATTCAAACCTTCAGTCATGAGTCTAAATGTTTCCTTTTTTTTTTCTCTCCCTCTTTCCAGGATCCCTCATTCTCGCTCCTTCTCCACGATAAACTTCAGGTGCCCAACAGTTCTCGCCGGGCGTGGAACGAGCGTGACAGTCGATGCGATGTTTGCGCCACCCACCTTACTCAGCTCAAACAGGAAGCTGTGCGGATGGTTCTGACTCTCGACCAGTGGGATTTATCTCCAGCCTCTTCCCCTCCAGCCCTGAGTGGACGATATGGGTCTCAAGCACCTCCGGGTCCGTCATCAGGAGCACCAGGAGGGCCTCTGTCACGTGAATGGCCTCCCTTTCTCCCTTCCTCTTCCTCCCCCTCAGCTGCTGCTGCTGCTTCTCAGCCTGCCCACACATCCTCTCAATCCCCTTCTCCGGTTCCCAGCCAGACCCCAACACCAAGCCCTAGCCATGGATCATGCAGTCCACAATCTCAAGGTGCAGGGCATAGACTGGGGTCCAAGCCCAGCTCTCTGGGCCTCGGAGGTGGAGTGGACAGAAGAAACGGGTCCCCTAGTTCAGGAAAGACATCTGGTGGTCAGCAGCAGCCAATGACTGGAGTAAACAGCCCTGGAAATAATGGGGGTAGCAGCAGTAATAATGGGACTGGAGCAGTACTGAGCACGGCAGCTCTGCAGGCACATCAGCACCTGAACAGAACAAATGGAGGAGTCACACTCTATCCATATCAGGTAAAACACCTATAGATGTGTGTATTTTGGCGGTGGGAACGTATGTGTCTGTGTCTGTGTGTGTATCTTGGACTATCTGGACCGATTCTTCCCACAAGTGCATTGAAAATATTACCATGGAAACAGCAGAACTATATCATTATATAATCAAATGATGACAGACAAGATGACTAGTCTCTATATGTGCGTCTGACAGATTAGGCAGAAGTTCGGTACATTTACACTGGTCATTTTGCAGGTTTGACTTAACATCCGTAACTTACGTGAAATGTTTGTTCTTGTACTTCAGAAAGAGCTAAGGACAATTTAAAGTAAATGTTTTCTCCTCCATTATAATAAATATATGGCTGACTGTCTAGCAAACACAAAAAAATGTTATGACTGGGATGTAGATACTGTTAAAAATTACTTTTTTATAGAGATTTTTGCTGTCAGGCCTCAATATGCTCTAAAAAGACATTTTTCAGCTCTGACACATGCCTCCTGAGTGGGATACATGCATGCTAAGGAGAGAAGGAGAGATAGGAACCAAACACACTGTGTGATGTTAAAAGAAATTCAGAAAGAAATAAGAAATACTTTAAAATCCTTACCACTCAGTTTCTGGAATATTTGTTGATCATATCTCAGTCTGACCCGAGCACAGAGACCCTATCCACACTTGGTTTTGAGATACGTCCTAGCTGATATGATCACATGAACTGGACTGCTGGGGCACACTGGTGTTTACATCTATGTTTATCGTGTCTCTATCGAGGCTACTTCTGTTTAGATTTTCTCACTGTCCTCAGCTCAAAGAACCCAGCTCACACATATCTGACGTTGGTTAGAGTGATTTGGCCTCACAGCATCTCAGATGACAACATTATACTTTATGTTTTTCAAAGCATTGCCATTCCCAAACAAAGAGATGACAAGTTCATGCTTTTCAGCATCTTTATTGACTCGCTTTCATTGTCGTTTCCACATGGCTGGAGCTTTTCAGCCACCAGCCGAACACACAAACACCAACAACAACAATCATGACAGGAGTTAGCCCACACTTTAAGCAGGCGAGGCGTGGTTGCCGATGCCACTCAGGTGCGTCCGTCTCCCCTGCAGTGGCACCACAGACCACACCCCGCCATCTCCTTACTAAGGAGACAAGAGGGAAGCAAAACATGTTGATATCAAGCATTAAGTTAGCACCGAGCACGATTCAAAATTCAAGTGGAAAATAGAGATAAAAGAAAATGTTTTAGGAGGATACAGGAAGAGAAGAAGCACAACTTCAGAAAAAAAGGAGGATGGTAGGAGGGAGAAATCGCCTTAGGTGAACAGTGGTCTAGAGGTGTGTGGAGAGAGGCAGTGGTGCTGAGACTCCAGGGGAAATCCAGAGGTGTGTGTGTGTGTGTGTGCATGTGTGTGTTAACATGAACGTGTTATACAGATGTAATAATTCATACAGTGATAATTAGGACTCCGGGGACTCTATGTCATACACCCCCAGTCCCTCTTCACTCTTTCATTCTCATTCATTTTCTTTCACACTTACTCTCCCCTTACTTCGCCCCTATTATCTCTCCTGCCGTTCTCACACTTTGTCTGCTTCATATTCATCCGCTCTTCTATCTTGCTGTTATCCCATCTGCTTTTACATTTTTTTTATTCAACCCACGACTAGAATCAGATACAGAGAGATGGAGTGATAGATGGAAATGACTTTGTACACTCTCTTGAATTGTTTCGTTATCATGTTCTACCGGTCAGAATAAATTAGGTTTGGAGGCTTTTATGTATTCTGGTATGTCTTTGTGGAAATTACAGTCAAAGAGTTCAGATTTGAAAGAGCGTTTCTCTTTTGCTAAATTTCATTTTCTCAGAAAATAAAAAGGCGTTAATTTTTTTTTAGGTTATGAGGTTTAGGTTTGTCTGTCTGTTAGCAGGATTGTGCAGAAAGTTATGCATGAAGATTCCAGCACATGTGGGGGCTTGGCTCAACCTAGAAGTCCGTCCAGCCATCTATTCTCTTCTGCTCATCCTTATCAGGGTGGGCTGGAGCCTATCGCAGCTGTATTAGGGCGAGAGGCGGGGTAAACCCCGGACAGGTTGCCAGTCTATCGCAGGGTCAAAGAAGAAGTCATTAATGTTTTTGAGTTGATCTGGATAACGATCCAGGAGTCTTTGGAAGAATTCTTCACTATTGTGAGACTGTGAAAAAAAAATCAGATATTTCACATCATATGTACATTTATACACCATCTTTATGTTCAATAAACTGTTCAAACATGGTGTTCAGGGCAGTTTGCATCACTTTTTTCATCCGCTACTTCAATTTTACACATCATTTCATAGTTTCATTGTTTCATGTTGCTTTTTTGACCGTGCTCCACTTAGAAAATTTTCTTTGATTTCAACTTAGCCAGCATGAAAGCAGAAAGGTGTTTTGCTTTTTATGTGCCTGCGTCACGTTTGTTGTTTCTCCATTCATGTGTATGCACATCTCAGTCCTTTGAAAGCTGCCTGAACAAAGGAAAGTCTAGAAACTGTTCACAAACGTTCACTTCGACTGAACCATGAACGGATTAGATTTTGGTGGTCAGAGATAAAGATCCCTGTAATCTTATAAAAAACATTTTGGTTCAGATGCACATTTTATTTTACCACTTCATAGTGATATCATAAAAAATTCAGCAAAGAAAATATGGACATTGCTTAAGATTATAACGTACTTGACATTGGGTCAGATGCTAAATTGGTAATGCTAATCCTGGGTGTCCAAAATTTAATTCCTTTAAAAGTGTTTACCACATACATTCCCTTCAGGCTACTTTTTGTCTGTTTTGTAATTTGCATTTAGATACATTTTTGCGTATATTTGTGTGTGAGTGTGCCTTGTTGTGTGTGCAAAGGGTTTGGGCTATAAGAGTGTGTCAGCCAGCATGCATACTTGCACATCATTGTGTGCAAACAGCGTATTTTGAAGCTCTGTGTAGATGTGTAGGAACGTCTTTACATGATCTCATTCTGTATTCTGTATATGAATTAGTATGTGCGCTGGGAATTGTAAAATCCTAGTGAGCCTGTGTGTTTCTGGCGAGGCGTCTGCAGTAATGGTGCTTCAGTAGGAAAGGAGAAACGCGATAATAAATCACCCTCATTTAGACTAACGCCTGCTAGAGAAGGAGATGGGGGGAGGAGCTGAATGGAGACATAATCAAGAAAATGAAAATTGGAAATAAAGATGAAGAAATGAAGAGAGACTAGATTTAAAGAGCAGAATGATGAAGAGAAGGTTTAAAGCAGGACACAAGCGATAATAAGGCGTTGCATGTGACATTTTAACATCTCTATGTTTTGACAATCTCAATTCTGGGACATAAGGGTTTGCAGGGAGATGTAGACAAACTCTGCATTTCTTCTTTGCCTGAGAATTTGATTGCTTTGCTGCTTGCACCACAAAACAGAGCCATAGCTTCATGTTTTAGCATCAGTGGAGCTTTCATTGGGTCTTACAATAGGAGATGATTGAATGCAGGCCAAATGAGAATTCTCCTCCAACATGCTCGCGCTCTTCAGCAAAGTGAGGGAGACAACAAACACGTAGATTGACAGCAGGGAATGTAAAGCATTTCTGTGCTCAAAATCTGCAGCAGGAATCGGTGGGATTTATGGGAATCGTGTGTCTCATTGTTCAGAAACATTACTCACAACAGAGCATTAAAGTGAATTATTGGTTTAATTCATTTTGATTATTAAAATCTCCAGTAAAGTCTCTAGTCAGGGGTCGCACAACAAGAGATGAATTGAGAGAGGGAGGGAGCGGTTGTAGGTAGACAGAGAAAAGAAGCCGCCTGTCTGCCGGCATAGCTGACATAAAATTCTTGCTGGGTCAGCAGTCTAAGAGGTGACTGCTGCCACGTTTTATATTTATTAGAATTGTTTTTCAGTTCCATGGGAAGTCCAGGACAAAAGGAGACATGAATTCAGTGAAAACAAGTGGGATTTCTTTACTAGGCTGTAATGGTGCCTGGGTTATGGAGCCATGGTTTTGAATTTTCTGTGAGTTCATAGTTCATTTTGCTTTTGTATGTTTTATGATTTCTTTTTTCTTTGTTGAGTCTCCAGTTCTTAGTTCTTCCCTCTGTTCACTTCCTGTCCCTCCATCAGTCTTGTCTCTGTTTCTTAGTTCAGTTGTGGCTTACTTCATGTTTTATTTTGGTAGCTGTTGGGATTTTTATCTCACTTTACTTCCTTTGTCATTTGCTTAAGTTTAGCTGCATCCTTTTACCACAGGCTTTTTCACCATCCCTAATTACCTCTTGTATAGCAATGTATATTTATATATCCCCAATCAGAGTGTCTGTCTCCCTTGCATTTGTTTTGCTATTTAAAGCTGTTGAATTTTGTTATGTTTGGGTTATTTTCATAGACTTTGTCTCCTGACTCAAAAGGTCAGATTTTACATTACACTGTTTTGTCTGCGTGCCCTGCATTTGGGTCATGTTTCTGCTCACCCTCAACATAGATGGCAACAACAGACATTTTCACATGGACAGATAATGTTATATTCCTGATTAACACACTTTTTATTTAGCCAAGTTCAGTCTTGTAGACTTGCTCTGCGCTAGTAAACTGACTAACTTTTTAAGTGCACTGACTGTATGTCATAAGTTACAGGCTGAGGACTGTGCAGACTTGAGAGACAAATGGAATAAACTGAAAACACTCCTTTAGTTGGGAGATAAAGTAAAACAAAATAACAGAGCCCATTCAAAATCCACTCTAAGGGAAGAAATCCAAAATGCTGCACAAAAGGCCAGAAGAGTATACTACAATGAAGTTCAGACTAGCTAGGCTTTCTTCGCTATAGCTATCAACAAAACCTAAAACTCTGTTTGGAGATGGATCTCACAAAGGTGGTCTACAGAGGTGGGCTCTGTCAGGCTCTGTGTGCAGACACATAAAAATTGTGGGTTTTGTGGATCAAAATGATGAAATGATCCCTATGAGTGCCACCAGTCAGTTTCTACAAGAAAATCATAAAACCTAAAGAGAGAAAAGCTTTAATAAAAATCACAATTTTAAAATCTTGAATAACAAAAGGACATAAAAGTTGGGGCAATTACACTACCTTTTTCAGTTTTATAATTTTTAACTTTGATGGATCTATATTGTTGTAAGGGAAAAGGTGACCAGTAACATATAATGGTCTAAAGGTTTTTATTTATTTATGTTTTTATAAGCTGCTCAGTGTCTGAAGTAAATGTCTGAGCCTCTAAATTAAAAGCAGAGTTCACTGACATGTGGTCCTTTAATTAGTTTGTAGACAGAGCTTCTCATTCTGCGACAAACCAAACTGTCTATAAAAATCACGTCCATATCAAAGGCTCACTTTAGCTCTGCAGGCTTGCTATGGGAGTGTTTTGGTAGAATGAATCTGTGTGTCTCACTCCTCTCTCTAGCATGAAAACGCTAATCCAACATTACCTCTGCCCTCGTGCTGTCCTTCAAGCAGCTAATTGAAAACAGGTTTATACAGTGTGGTGTGTGCGCCTCTGTGTGCGCCTCTGTGTGATTCCAACAGTGGTTAGATTAGCTTTTCTAATTTACCGTGAATCTGTTGTGCCTATTGTGTATGGATTGTTTCAGTTTATCTGAGAGAAACAGGATGTCGAATAAAGAACACACTTGCAATCATATTGTTTTGTATAAAATATGTTTTTATTGCCAGACTATAATAATAGTTGGTCTACACATTAGAGAAGTTTGTGAACTGAAGGTTTGACCTACTGTGTAAATCTGGATGGTAGGAGTGGGCAATAGAGCCTCAAAATTATATCATAACATTTCAAGCAAATTTCCAATAACATATATGAAGATATTACAAAAAAGTTGCCAACAGTAGAAGAAGCATTACAATATAGTAGTAGTGACAGAACATAAGGCAAATGTAAGCACAAAGTAGCCTGGGGAATGTTATACCAGGGACTTTTAAATGAAATTATACAATAACTACAGTGGCCTTGAGAGGCCAAACGGACTGCAACTTAAGAAAACACCAGCAATAAGAAAAATGCTGCAAAAGCACACAAAACACAACAGAAATTGGAAAAACGAAAACAGAAATAGGAAAAAAACACAAGGGAAGTGTTTCTGGGGAGACAATAACCCGACGGACCAGTTGGAGGAACCCAAAACATGGTAAGTGTTTTTTTTTAGTCATGATTCATATAATACTGATGACGGATATTTAGGCTAATAGTTAGGCACACTTACCTCTCATCTTTTCTTTCCTCACAAAACACAAAATAGATCCTCCACTTCTTTTAAGTATCTCCCAGCGCAATTCTTACCATATTTTGGTTCCTGCAATTGGACCGTCGCATTATTGTCTCCCCAGAAACACTTCCCTTGTGTTTTTGGAAATCTGTTTTTTCCTATTTGTCGTTTTTCCTAATACCGTTGTGTTTTGTGTGCTTTTGCAGCATTTTTTTTTATTGCTGGTGTTTTCTTAAATTGCAGTCCGTTTGGCCTCTCAGGGCCACCATAAATAACAGCCTAATACTGTTGCCTGTAGCTTTTTATTTACAGAACTCATTTTTCACCATGTAACTGCATCTGTGATTTACATCCACCATATGGAGTGTAACTAATGAGTGCTCCAGTGATGCTCAGTCATTTTATTTGTTTAATTTTGGGTCGCACATAAGCAGCTGTTCGCATATCAACAGATGAAAGAAGATTGTTGTTGCTACCTTAACAGGAACCATGTTCTTGCACAGTTTACTAAGTATTATGCTTCGTTAGGGGTAACCAAACCACTTCCTTCCTGTTAAAGCGACTCCCTCTTTAGGTATTAATCAGCAGCAGCAGCTGACATGCTGCTCTCCCTTTCAGACATTTTTGGGCTTGTGTCGTGTGTCCTTGAGACGATAAATGCATGGCATTGCTATATGACTGATATCACAATATGACACTTCTATATCGTGTACAGATTTAGGCTGGTATTATCTAGTGTGGTATGATATGGCAAAGTCCTACTGGGTGGAAAGAGAAGAGCCAGCTCTTACCTTTAAATGTCAGAGCTTGATAGAGAGTAAGCACAGCTAATAGTCTTCATATTATATGTTTTCCTGTATAAAATAAACCTACATTCCTCTCAGTTTACTTTCTGTTCTTTTAACTGGTTTTCATTTTCAAGCATGCTGGCCTCTAGTATGTAGCCTTGACAGTGTTTCTGTGTTTCTGATTTGATTATGTAATATATCATATAACTAAACAGATCTCATTTTCATCTCCTCTCTCCTCACAGTCGCTTTCTATCTCTCATGCATTCTCTGGCCAAATTATTAGGAACACCTACATCAGAGTAGAACAATTCTGGCGTCAAATTTACTACATTAAAAATGTGTTTCCAATATTTTCTTGCCCTTTAACATTAAGGACACTTGAGCCTTTAACCCCCTTGCCTCATTATGGGTGTTAAGGACTCAAGTTTACAAATATATCGATAATTTACTCCCTCTCAACATCCATTTCTGTCATTTCCCTTTATGTATTGCCTACATTTCATGACTGGGTTTCTGTTTCCTCCAAGCTTACTTTCTTTTCCTTCATAGTTTGACACATAAACTCCTGCTTCTGTAACTCTACCACCTCTGTGAGAAATAAATAAACATCCTTCTCCGTGTGCTCACTTCTGTATTTTTTCGCATTTCCTCCCCCACTTTAATTTTGAACAAGCGGCCTCTTTCTCTCTTCCGCCAAACCACTCAAGTAAGTGCTTAGATGGTTTTACAGATTGTGTTTATTGCACCGATAAGATCAGACAGGACCACACACGTGTGGACACACAACACACAATTTCTATTCCCCTTATACAAAACTGAAGGTGCAGATTGTATGTTGGGCGCCTGTAATATGAGAAAGAATAAAATAAGAGAGACTGATGAGTAAGGTAAATGCTGGGGAAATGGTGTTTGTGATGTAATGAAGATGAATTGGTCAGCTTTTATTGTTTTCCGAGAGGGGAGTGAGAAATGTGGATTACTGAAATAATATAGAGGAAAAGTGTGAAAGAAGTATAGTGTGCTATTGTATTTTTTTTTATTTAATAACCTGGAAAATCTAATATCAGATTTGTCAAAGTCCCGCATTGACTGATAGAGTCATAGGATCAGGTTATTTTGTAAAAACACAGTCAGATGCTGTGTTTTTCATTGATTAGCTGCATTATTTTCACCTCTGGCTGTTGCATTATCCTCAGTCATCTCAATTTGTCCTGCTGTTATCTATATCCTTTTATCTGCTGCTGTGACCTAATATCCCCACAGGAATCATTAAAGTTTCATTCAATGTAGGATAACCTAATTTATTGTAAAGTATAGAGACAGCAGCTCAGCCTTTGTGTCCTGTGGGGAAATCTGAATGGGACATAATTTACTTTAATGAGTACTTTATCCAAAATGCTATGTAAATGCTTTGGCCAGGTGACCATCAATTTTCTGTATGCGCAGCACTCATGTAGGATTAATATGACAGCTCTCAAATAGTGGCTGGCTTAATGACAGAGATAAGGCACCCATTACCACCCCACCGCTACAGAGAAACACAGCAAAACTGTTGAAATCTCATGATGATTTTAGCCCTGACGGTAGTTTAATTAGTAGTTAATTAATAGTAAATGTTTGATTAATAATTAGGAGTTAATTCAAATAAATGACACTAACAACGCAAGAGGACGAGTTCAAGAGGTGAAGCTTAGCAGACAGATATCAGCTACAGCTGCCTACATCTGTGCACCTGTCAGTCAAAGCTCAGACTCTGTTACAGCTCTGTCTAGACACGAGGAAGCACAACGGAAAGATATAAAGGAGGGTCCTGCCTCAGCTGCCAGTTCAGAGTGTCAAGACGAATTTCAAGTGTAATATTTATTCAGCCATGCGCATGTAAAAAGAAAGGTTACAATAACTGAAAGAAATTTACTTGCGATTGCGTCAAGTGCAAAATAACTAAAGAAACAGATCTGTCTTCTGAGAAACAGATGAGAAAATTGTGTAAAAGAAAAGGTAGTTCACTGCTTCTGCTTCAGTGGTACAATAAAACTGAATTAGTCTATTTGCACAGATGCAGTCACACACACACACACACAATCCTATTACAAACCAATAACAGCACTTGGCAAAGTCTCAGATGTAACACAAGAGAACACACAGTCAGCTACAAAAAAGGTGTGGAGGCTGAGGACAGAAGTATAATGCTGTTGTTAACAGTTGCTGAGAGCAGACAGTGAGCTGAACCAAGCAAACCCAAGAGTGTGAGCCAATTAAGAGGAGAGGTTCAGATGGACAACACAAAAATCCTCAGACGTAGAGAGAGCAAACTAGTAGATTATGTGATGCTTAGACCTTAAAATACATGCAACTGCTACAAAGGGAGGAAATTAGCTACACAGACAATAACCTTTTTTAATACCAGGCTATAAACATATCATTTCCGTTGTAAAGTTGGGCATTTTAACAGGAATATCCAAGGATTGACTCACTTTTATAGCCAGCCTTAGGTGGCAATTTGAGGAACTGCACTTTCACTGTTACTTTAGCTCTGGAATTTGCTGCTTTTTGGAAATTACATGTTAATGAAAAGGGTAGATTACAAAGAACATCAGTGCAAACAGCTCAGCTATATAACATTTGGTGATAGTCAGGAACTTTGCTGTGATTAGTGTGAATGGCAGTAAAGTGTAAATGGTATTGCAACATGACAATATTTTAAAGAAAGGGTCTGCTTTAAAAGTTAAATGGTCGCCTGAAAGAACTTTCTTCCTGTTAATGCCAGCATGTCTGGCCAAAACTTACAGGTCACCTGAGCACTAATTTAGTAAAAGAAGAGCAATGCCTAACCCGACCAAAGACACACCACATTTGGTGAGAGGTGAGATTGGGTAAGTGCAAAGGGGACATTTTTATCAGCCTCAGCTATACTTGTGTTTACCCACACTAACATTAACATTAACCTGCTACACATTAGCACTGTTTCCATGATTTAGGCTTTTAGATCATAGCACCACTAAACACATTGCACACTCTCAGTAGAATCTCCCTGAGCCAGTATCATAGCTGTGGACTCTTAAATCGTATGCAGTGACTGTAGGCTATAAACTGGTGTCTCTATGTCTGTCCAGCCTTGGTGGTCTGAACTGCAGCACCAGCACTCAAAGCTATACATTATTAAACCACCTAGCTTGCATAATAACATTGTGTGGGACAGTGGGTTTGTTTTTTTTGTTTTTTTACATTGTGTTAGTAGTTTTCCTTATTTTATTCATCAGAATTTATGAGTAGCCAGTACAAAAGCACAGGTAGTCCTGTAGCTCGCTGGACCTTCATTTCATATGTTCGCAGCTTGTTTAATAATGCAGGAGCACCAAGCCAGGTCAGAGCTTTTGAAGCAGCTGTAAATGTGCAAAGGTGTGTGGTATATAAACTATAGAGGCATCTCATTTACAATAGGTAATTTATCAAGGCAGCAGGTAGTAAGCTTGGACCCCAGCAGCCCTCAGCAATAAATATAAATACGTTGGAGCTGATTTAAGCGCACAGGTACACACATATGCAGAGACACGCCTGGCAAGAGCACATATAGACATATTCAAAGGGACTTACATTAACACACACAAAAGCTATAATTCCTTTATTGGAGTGTGTGGTCATGATTTAGGTGCTTTGCTGTCTTGCTGTAGGCAGCACATAAAGAACTGTAATCAATAATCCATATCTGTGTCATAAATGATTTGTTTTAACACACGCATGCATGCACAAACCCATAAACACATACGGCATAGAGTACATGCAGCTGTGGCAAACTCACATTCAAATCAGTTAATTGTGCTATATCAGTTCTTCTTAACGTGTGTGTGTGTGTGTGTGTGTGTGTGTGTGTGTGTGTGTGTGTGTGTGTGTGTGTGTGTGTGTGTGTATTAACATCTTCGTGGAGACCAAAAATTGGAAGTTTACTATACTTGTGAGGACCGACAGCCCTTGTGGGGACCAAAATACCGGTCATCACGAGTTTGAAGGCATTTTTGAGACTCGAAATGTGGTTTTAGTGTCAGGGTTACAATTAGGCTATGGTTAGGTTTAGGGTAAGGGTCAATTTTAGGCATTCATTTTTTATGGTTGGGTAAGGTTAGGGTAAGCAGCTAGGGAAAGCATTATGTCAATGAGCTGTCCCCACAAGGATATACATACACATGTGTGTGTGTGTGTGTGTGTGTGTGTGTGTGTGTGTGTGTGTGTGTGTGTGTGTGTGTGTGTGTGTGTGTGTGTGTGAGAGAGAGAGAGAGAGAGTGAGAGAGAGAGAGAAAGAGAGAAATAAAGACATACTTATTTTTTGTCTCAAGCAACTACAGCAATTTTTTGTGATGGACATGACAACACTCAGTGCAGAAACGTACTGCTGTAAGATAGCTTGAAAAGTTTCCACAGATAACATGTGAACCCTGAAACAAAACATTAGATATCTATTATATCTAACTGATTGGATATGGCAGGTTAGCTATGTAAATGTATTTTTTGTAGTTATCAGAAGTAAAAAGACTTACTGCCACTCCAAGAGGAGCGCTAAAGTAACTATTTTAGCAACCATTCCACCTCAATAAGTGTATTTTCATTTCAGATTCTGTATGATACACATTACATCAAGTTTGTCTTGTGCACTTGATAAAAACAGTAACTCAGTCAAGAAAGCAAATGTAATTTATTTAGAGCATTATGAGTACAAATCAAATCAAATCAAATCAAATCAAATCAAATTTTATTTGTCACATACACAGTCATACACAGTACGATATGCAGTGAAATGCTTGGACAACTGCTCGTGACCTTAAAAAAAAAAAAAAAAAAAAAGGCTATGAATAAGATAGGAAATAAATAAATAAATATGAAAAAATAAAAAAGGGGTAAATTTAACCAGGAAGGAATAAAATAAAATAAAATATAAAAAATTAAGTTAAGAATGAGATAACTGTACAACACAAATTAGAATGAAGGGTAATTTAACTGGGAAAGAATAAGATAAAATATATAAATTAAAGTTGAAAATAAGATAACTGTACAACAAAATACACAGTATAGACATATATAAACATATATAAGAATGTATGAGAAATATAAATATATATACACACAATACCATAGCTTACCATAGCAGGGCTTTCCCTTTTTATCCACGCTGTCTTTCTTCTGTCTAATAAAACGCAAATGGTACGAGCGTTGATCTAATAATAAATCACAAATATGGATATAGCTTATGATGGCAGAACAACCCTGCAGAGATAATGAAGCTAGATATGTTAAGATTATTAATAAAAACAGGGAATAGCGAGGAGAAGAAGGAAGGGTCGATCTGACAAAAGTATACATGAGGTTGAAAGAAAGACACCAAGGAGAGAGTGTCTTTGTTTCTTTGTTTATGTCTGTTTAGGATGCAGACAACATTCTGCTGCTGGTTCACTTTGATCACTAGAGAGGTTTTCTGTACACACAGACACACACACACACACACACATAGGGGCATGCAATAAGTTATCCTTCAACAGGAAACAAAATGGGTGTGGAAAACCAGACTGTGTTCTCATATCTGACCATCTGGAAAAGACAAGGGTAGAGATAAATAGCAGTCATGTGTGTGTGTGTGTGTGTGTGTGTGTGTGTGTGCAGTTTGTTTGTCATGAAGTACATGCACAAACTTAGCACAATCAAAGTATTCATGAGACAAAGTCTTATCACGTCTGACTGGGTGGGAGAAGGGAGCAGCAAATACTGACTTTGCTGCCAGTCTTTGTTTCTGATTTTCCTTCAGTCGTCTGTTCTTGTTCTCTTTCACTGTGTCTTTAATGGGTTTTTACATTTTCACATTTCAGCTACTGCTGTGAAAATTATTGTTAGCGCTCACTGTTAACACTAATGTTGTTAATTGCACACAATCTTTCCAAATCTCTATGAAATTTTGTCCAGTCTCCACTAAACTCATAATTTCTGTGTGTGACAGCAACACGTTAATACCAGCCTCAGAGCAGTGCTTCCCAAAAATTAGAAATTGTCTCATTCCTACTGCATAATTTATCATGTAATGAAATGTGAAGTTCCCATCAACAGTGTCTAAGTCTCCAGGCCCTGTGGATATTGTTAATTAATTAGTATTTTTATTTATTATTTAACTCTTGTTGGTTTTGTCAATTATAGTAAAAAAGTCTTTCTCTCTCATCAGATCTCCCAGATGATCTCAGAAGTCTCCAGAGAGGGAATTACCGAAGCTGCCCTGAACCGCTACAACACACACTCGCCCTCACACACAAATTCATCATCACATACAAACTCTCCCTCTCACACTCCAGCTGCAACCACCACAGCAGCGACTGCCACCTCCGCTGCTGCCTCTTTCTTTGCCAGGTAAGATTCATTTTACGCAGTGAGTGAAAGCCAAGAAGATCACCTCTCTCATCTGATCCGTACACTCCACGAATCATTCCAACAAGCAGGCATTGTAATTAAACGTGATCAGGTGCAGTATTGAATTTCTCTCCAGAGCTGTAAATATATCTGAACATCTGCTGCGTTTGTTCTTTTGTATTTAAATTTGACTAAAGCTTGACTAAACATGACAAATCACAAGCACGGAAAGCCAGGGAATCTGCATACGCACAGCTAGGGCTGCCATGATTAGTCGACTAGTCACGATTACTTAATTTAATAGTCGACGCGTCGTTTGAAGCTTTGTAAGATCCCAAAAGATGCAGGAATAAGTAGTAGTATTTAAGAGTGTAATAACGGACTGAAACAGAAGATGGCAGCACTGCAGGTACAAGGATGCCAGCTGCCGTTAAACCCCGAAGAAGAAGAAGCTGTGTCCCAGAATTCGTAGCGCGGCCCAGCCGCAGTTTACAACAATGGCGGCAGCTAGTTAGTTTTAATGTTACTCTTATTATTCTTTTTGGGTCACAAAATAAACGTTTAACATATTTTCAGGCGAGAATGTAACTGTGTAAACCTCAAATATCTGCTCAGTTTATCAAGACACCACATATTTTCAAAAGCGCGTCGACGTTTTCGGAGACGTCTGTTACCCACCAGCTCGATAGTTAGCCGGGGGCAAGGCTCACTAGAGCCCGTGAGAACACCGGACTCCCGGCAAATGGTTTTCAAAGCCACCGCCCTCTTTTGCTACTCAGGTTAAACATGTAATATGAGTCACTTAGATAACTTAAAAATGTTATTGTTTGGCTTTTTTAGTATTTTATTTGTTCCTAAGTAAATCGGTTTGGCTGAGAAATAAAGTTATAGTTTTTGCACAGCTGAATAAACGTCAAGCAGACAACTGATTATCAGAAGTGTGAGATGCTCAAGAATATACTCCGGTGTCCTGTTATATTTTAGATAGCAAGGAGCAGACGAGACTGAGTTTATTAAACTTCAACGAAACAATCTGCAAATTTCATTAAAATTTAATAAACTATCATCTTGTCTTTATTTTTAGTTAAAATATACCTTAAACACTTCAAGCTGTAAGCTAATGATAGTTATATAAGAGCAGATGCGTGCTGGTGCAATAAGCTGTACGTTTTATGTCCAACGGATGCATGATCTGATTAGTCGACTAATCACAAAAATAATCGGTGACTAGTCGACTATCAAAATAATCGTTTGTGGCAGCCCTACTCACAGCACTACTGATTTCATTTAATCGCACAACCAACACTTTCTTGGGATTCAGTGGCATTTTGTAGAGTAGTAGATTTATTGTTGCACAGAAATGGCAAACTCATTAGTTCATTTATGCAAGTCTCATCATTTAGTTTCGTTTGTTCTGAGTTTAAAAGTCCATAAATCCCCTCATTCAGGTCGTCACCTCTTTATTCTCAATTGGTTCAACGAAGCAGGAGGAATTAAAATAACGGGCTGACAAATAATCTCATTGTAAGATAAAGGTGATGAAAAAATGGAATACTATTATACAGTATAATGCACAAAAGAGTACTCACTTATCTCTTGGTTGGGTTGTGTGTCTATCAACAATCCAGTCATCAGTCTTCGATGAACTGTGTAATCAAATCTGGAGAAATGCAGAGCAGCACAACATAAATAAGACACGGGTAATATGGGTAAATTATTGATGAAAAAACATGGCAAGCTCAAAATGAACGAGTAAATTATTCATGGGTGACACCGCACCATGAGTGTGTCACATCGTCTGAAGCATTGCTGAGATGTCGTATCTAATGAGCTGCTTTAAATCACATTTTAAATGATACTGATGGTTGTCCTTCTCACTCACTCACACACACGCGTCTTCTCCCCTCTGAATCTGCAGATAATGAAATGTGTGTGCCTGTGTTTGATATATAAGTGTCGGGCATCAGTGGTGCAGACATAATGCTGTCTGTCTTTCAAAGCACTAGCAACCGGTCGTAAATTGTACTGGAAGACACCCAAACACATGCACGCACTCCCTTCTTTGACCCCATGAACTGCCGAGTATCAAGGCCATTTTACACAAACCCACGCACATCTGGTTGACATTACAAACATAAAGCCAGCTGTCTTTGGTCAATTTATGATCGTGAACCTTGTAAGTGAAAGAATCCAGTTTGTTTAATGGTTTGCCGGGATGTGTTTGTAGGTGTCAGTGTCAGTGGGTCTGTTTTATTTGTGTATTTTGTGTCTGTGAAGGAATTCGGTTTAATTGGCAGAGAAATACCAATGTGCTCACCTGGTGTCACCTTTGATTTTTGACTCTGTGTGTGTTTACCTTCAGTGGATGCAGCCATGCAGTGGTGGTAAATCCTTTGCCTATCTTGGTCTTTACTCTCAGATGTGAACTGCATACAGACACTCTTATCAGACACACAGACACACACACAGGTATACACGCACACAATTTCCCCCTTGCTCACTGTCTGCACATGGCAAAATCCCTGTGTCCGCTATATCTCCACTCACCTGATCCCCTATCTTCCTTCAGGCTCCACTTTCTGTCGCCTCTCTTTTCTCTCTCCCTTAATTGCTCTCTTCTTCCTCTATCCCCTTCCTTCCTCTCCTATTGTTCTTTCACAACTCTCCTGTTCTCCCCGTTTTATTAACAATTTCTCAGTTTCTACATTGACCTTTCCTTTACCTTTGCTAATGTGCATGTGAGTAATATCTTTCATTAGTAGCAATCTGTCTGTGAATATGTCACACTCACGCAGTAGCACTACATCTTCCCTGTGCTGCATTGTCCCCAGAGGGTTGCTGGGCCAGAGGATAGAGACATGCGGTGGTGTGTGCATGCTCTTAGTCACTGGGGGAAGGGAGTTTCTATCAGTGAAGGAATTTTTTACTGCATGCTCCAGGGATTGGATCTTTGGGGATTTTGGCTGGCTGTGTGTGTGTGTGTGTGTGTGTGCTGGAGGTAGCCGATTAAATGAATAGGTCCCAGGTGAATTGGTGAATTGGTAGGGCGTTGTTATTTTGGTTGGAGGATAACAGTGAGACTGGGGGGGGCTGTCTCATTTACATCTCACTATCTCTCTTCTGTATTCTTTAAAAAGAAGTGCTCCATCAAATGTTAACTTGGGACCAATTAGACACCGATCACAATGGTAGATTGATGATTAAAATAGGCGTATAGTGGTAAACAAATTAACATATCAGCTGTCTCACTTTGGGACCACATTTTATGGTTTCTGTTTTGCTCGTGTGTGTTTTTCTTTTATTTTGACATATGGAGGAAGAGGCCTATTTGCTCTCAAGTGTCGTCACTAGCCCACATTCTTGCCTTTCATTCCATCCGTTTAATGCCCGACAGCTTGCAAACAGTGATTTAACACACCATATTATTAACACACTGAAACGAGGCGTAGTGCTAAAACTCTTTATATATCCTTCAGGCAAACAAAGACTCGATGAGCTAATGAACTAATAAGCAGTGTATGACCTTGGAAACCTGTATAGACCTTTATGTAAAATGCATTTTTTTCTGTGTAGCAGAAGCTACATATTCTTCATTTCATAGCTGAAGGTGGGCATTTTAACAAAGGAGGCTTTGGATGGTTGCTTGGTTAGGAGACACAATACAGAAGAGCAGCAGACATCATAAATTCATTCATCATCTTTCCATTGACCTATACAAATGAACTGACTTGACTTGTCTTCATGTCTTGACTTGAACACAATGTGTATTAATATTTTATAATGAAGCCTTGTGTGCTAATACAGTCGCCTGGGTTAGTCATCTAAAGCAATGGACAGTGCAGGCAGAGGTAGAGTGGGTGGAGCGAGTGTTAGGGTGATTTGTGACAGAACGATAGCAGCAAGGGTGAAAGGGAAGGTTTACAAGATGGTACTGAGACCTGCTTTGATGTATAATTTGGAGATGGAGGCACTAATAAAAAAACAGGAGGCCAAGATGGAGGTGGCTGAGCTGAAAATGTTAAGGTTTTTATTGGCAGTGACCAGGATGGACACGATTAGGAGTGAGTATATCAGAGGGAGAGCTCAGGTGGTGAGAGGCAAGGCTGAGATGGTTTGGACATGTGCAGAGGAGGGATGGTGGCTATAATGGGGAAACAATGTTGAACATGGAGCTGCCAGGCAGAAGGACAAGTGGAAAAGCCACAGAGGGTTGGTGTGACAGAGGACAATGATAGGCTGATATGGAAGAGGAGAGTCATCTGTGGCAACCCAAAAAGGGAGCAGCCAAAAGAAGAAGAACAAAAAGATGTGCAAAAAGAAGTGATAATACACTGCAGATTATATGGCAATGTCTTAACTGAGAGCAAGCAGTGTGTCAGTCGTGGATTGCATGTACGTGTCAATAGATAACGTCGGTAAAGCCAGTCTCCTGTCCCTCTTAGCCAGTGCTCTCACACTTTCGCCATCGCTCTCTGTCTCTCCCTGTATCGTCTTCTACTGACAGTCTGCTAAAAAGAATGTAATTAGCCACTCAACCAACAACACAGTCAGAGGGACAGCAGCCATAAATCAGCTGTGTGTGCATTTCAATTGAAAGTGTTTGTAGTTGTGTGAAAGGAAGCGGGGCGAAAAAAGCAAAAGCAGCAGCATGTTATTAGCTGGGCTGTTTGTGACCTGTGCTGCTTTTTAACAAGGGACCGAGAGGATGAGAGGCATGGGTGGCTGAAAGAATCAATACATGTGAGGAAGGCTGAATGGATGGTGGGATGGATGGGTGGCTATATAGAGGGCAGAGAATAAGACAGCAAAGCATGAAGGATAAAAAATAATGAGAGAAGAATAAAATAAAGGGTAAGGTATAGGGAATGGTTTAGAGCGAGCGGGATTGGAGTAATAGGAGGGAAGCGAAAGCCGGAGAAGAATGGAGGAATTAAGGTAATGGAAAAGAGGATGAAGGGATGTAACAGCTGATGGATGGAAAACAAGTGCCCTTCACTTTAGGGTTAGATCGAAATAGATCCACTTAGACAAATCCCAGGCCACTTGTCATTAAATGGCACCAGTTAGGTGGCGTGTCCACCATGCTCCAGTTGTGCCACAGATTAAACTAGTCAGGGTGAGAGGATATAATAAGAGGGTAATAGCACTGATACAAACATGTCAATAGATGCATGTGTGCATTTTGAAACTGATGTGGCTGGAGGATTTAAGGGATGCATTATAAAAACAGTCAAAAAAAAGAATTAAGAATAAATCATTTGCCCAAGAAGCAGCCCTTTCACAAATGAGCATACATGCACAGAAGAAGAAAAAAAAATGCTCATCTGCGAGCACTGTGTGCTACAAGTAGGCACCTCCTGCAGCAGAGTAACCATGCATAAATCCATCATTGTCGTGTCGCATCCTGCAACTCATCCAGCTTCTTCTTACAGTTGTTTTCCTGTGAAAATTACAAGATAGTTTTTCCCCCAAAAAAACATTTTATGCCACCATATAAACAGAATGGATCCACAGTTTTGAGTCCATTATTACTTTTATCACACAGTAAATCATTTTATGTAATCTTCTGCATTTTACACGGGCAGTACACTGTTATATTGATATCATGAGAAAACCTGTAATCGTTTCCTCCTATGTAAGCTTAACTTTCACACAGTGTAAAACCAATTAGGGGTTTTCTCATGGAGGTTTATTGCAAACAGTATGCATTCACACACACATTCAAAGTCAGGAACACAGACACACAGCTTCCCACCCAAATCTCCAGGGAGTTAGTCAAATGGTGAAATGCTTCATCGTTCTACGGGTCACCGAATCTCTCCTCTCTCTCTCAGTTTCTCTCTTTTCGCTGACTCTCCCCCTTGCTCTCATTTCTGTAACCTGCCGCAGTTAATTGAAAGCCAATGGTGTGAGAATATGGCTCTTTGACAGAGAGCGTGCCAGAGTGCAAGGTCTCTCATTCTCTTTTTCTCTCTTTTTATTATCTTTGAAATATATATGACGATAGATTGAATAAAAACTGAGCAGAAATCTCTGCCTGTGGCCCTTTGGAGGTCTTTAATTTGTATCACATTATTAATACTGTTAGGTAATCTGACAGTTTCAGTTGTGGCTTGTTGAATTGAAGTTGAAGAAGCAAAAGCTCAAACTCAAGAATTTCTTTCTTTACTAATCCAAATGTAGATCACGTAAATCACTCGAGCACATTTTTGCTAGGAGACTTGCTCAGTTTTCTCTCAAAATGACTCTCACATAACCTCTCTTCTGCCTTTAAGCTCAGCTCAGGTTATATTGAAGCTCTTTGGCTTTAGAAAAATATACTAAATATACATTAGGAAATGTGAATATGTAAAACAGGTCTTTTGCACAGGACTCTGACCAAGTAGAAACAGCTATTTGACAGAGACTGGTGCTCATAAGTTGTTAATAATGACATAATTACATTCATTATAAATCAGCAAACATGTATATTTTCAAGCTAAATTCATTCAGATAAACAATTTGACTTGATTTGACGCGACTGTCTTGACAAAGACGAAAAGACGAGTGAAAGTCGCTGTGCTTCATATAGAAATCCAGACTGTTATATATGTATATGAGGTATTTCTGCTAGGAAATGAAGCATGAGAGGAGTGTTAGAAAAGTTTCAGACGAGAAACAATTGTTCTGAGAGAAGCAGACAGGTAGAAAAATGAGAGCAAGAGCAGAAGTAGAGGAGAAAGAGAGTGAAAGTGAGATCTAGAAGTTTAGAAGTTAAAGCTACAAACGAGAGGAAAGAGGAGAGGAGATAGAGTATATATAAATATAATTTCTGGTGGCTTCTTTTGAGCTGAATGCCGCAGGGAATCGTGTAGCAAGAAGGGAAATGAACCACTCCCCATCCAGATGCTGCTACATATGTAAACAGCAATGTGAATATGCTTGTGTGTACATGTGTTCAGGACTTTGTGTGTGCATGTGCTGAGGGATATCGGTTGGGTTTTGCATATTTGTTTTACTTTGGATCAGGATGTGTGCAGAGTCACACTGTATGTGCATGCATGCGTGCCCCCATCCCTCCTCTCCTTTCACCATCCATCTCCTGAAAATATTTGCTGTTTGCTTTGACTTTGTCACAGTGTAGTTTAAGCATAATAATGTGACAGGTTGACTGCTGTCTCTCCTTCTCTTTCTTCCTTTTGTTCTCTGCTTTTCTCTCTCTCAGAGCTGCTCAGAAGTTGAGCTTAGCGTCCAAAAAGAAGAAACAGAAGACGGCTGCGCTCACAGCTACAGTGACATCATCGCCATCATGTGACCCACCCCTATTCCCCACCAATTTTAGCTCCACCCTGTTGATGGCTCCTCCCCCAGCTCCACCTTGTCTCCTCCGTGCAGCGAACAAGATCAAAGATACTCCTGGACTTGGAAAGGTAACAGTAAAAGAATGTTGTGTGGTCATAAAGGGAAGGTAATGGTCAGCAACAACACTCAGATAGCGTGTAGTGTTTGAATGACGCTTAGCTGGTACTACAGGGTATAGAGTGTGCCAAGGAAATATTCCCCAAACCACTACCTGAGCTCTTGATTGAAGATTTGAATCAATCATGTTGTTTACGATTGTGGCTCAAGAGTTGGGAGTTCACCTTGTAATCGGAAGGTTGCCGATTCGAGCCCCGGCTTGAACAGTCTCGGTTGTTGTGTCCTTGGGCAAGACACTTCACCCGTTGCCTACTGGTGGAGGTCAGAGGGTCCGGTGGCGCCTTGCCTCTGTCAGTGCGCCCCAGGGTGGCTGTGGCTACATGTAGCTTGCCATCACCAGTGTGTGAATGTGTGTGTGAATGGGTGGATGACTGAATGTGTAAAGCGCTTTGGGGTCCTTAGGGACTAGTAAGCGCTATACAAATACAGGCCATTTACCATTTTACACCAAATTCTGACCAGACCATCTAAACGTTGCAGCTAAAATTGAGACTCATCGGACCAAGCAAAATTTTTCTGTGCTATTGTCTGAATTTGCTGGGCCTGTGCACATTGCAGCCTAAGTTTTCTGTTCTTATCTGACAGGAATGGCAGCGGTTTTGGTCTTCTGTAGCCCATGTGCTTGAAGGTTCAGTGTGTTATAGTTAAATGATGCTTTTCTGGTTTCTGGAATACCGTGGTTATTTCTGTCACTACTGTCTTGTACCACTCTGTCTGTAAACTCTACAGATGATTGTGTGGGGGGCCGTTTCCAGTAGGTTAGCAGATCATGAAGCACTGAGAGCAGCCCATCTGGCACCAACAACTATGATCAAAGCCACTTAAATTACCTTTTGTTCCCCATTCTGATGCTCGGTTTGAGCTTCAGGAGATTGTCTTCATGCCTAAATGCAGTTTCTTTTAGGTCACATTCACTAGAAGGTCCCAGGGTATTGTGCACAGTCATAACATCCATCTCTCAACAACAAAATGCTTAATGAACTGTAAAAATAATAATACCAGCCCACCTACACTAACAGCATTTACTTGTTATATCTTTATTGGGGATGGATCGGGACCTATTAGTGATTACATTACAAAAGATATGCAGCGAATGTGTCCCCGACCACCTTGGCAAGTGGTTTAAGCGATCACATCACAGTCCATTTTGCAGATTGTTTACACTTGTATTTAGTGCTTCCCACTTGTGATCTGATTGCCCAAAACAAAAAAAGGGTCAGAGATCCCAGGGGAGGTATTTGTAAGTATTAATTTTCTTTTTTTTTCTTGTTTAGTTGCATTGACATTTGTGTTGGCAACTGTAAAACGATCTGGTTTTAAGAGCTAGTTCAGTCCAAATTCAAATTTGATCAAATATTAAGCTGCTGTATTTTATCGTGACCTTGCCTCATTTATCTAAATGTGTCTACTGGCATGCGTGTGTGTGTCTCCTCTGCTGTAACATACCAAAATGTAACCTACCGGTTACCACGGTAACACATATCAGGCTGACAAAAGTCATCTGTCATTGTTGCCAGCATGGTATGTGTATGTGTGTGCGCGCATGTGTGCATTGTGGATGCAGTGGAGGGGGCAAACACACACTCAGTTCTCAAGTGTGTGCAATATTGATCGTCCATGTAATGAGTTTTTAGTGCCCCCTCCTCCACAGTTTGAGTGAGAGGCGTGTATGTGTGTGTCCTTCCTGCTAGAAAATGAATGACTGTGGAGGACAAAATCAGACATCAAGCAGCAGTGTCCATTACCACACGCAGAGAAAGAAAGAGACCCCACTTGTCCCATTGTGCTTTTGAGTGTGCGCTCACCAGACACAAGCATAAAATCGGTGTGCAGCACAACTGGATGTGCATATTTTTTTTCTACCAGGTCTTATCTGTCTATTAATCTGTTATACATTTGTGCATGTGTGACATAATTTGTAGGATGATGCAGGTGTAGGAAGACAGAAAGGAGGGTTATAAATGCCTTTACCAAACCAGGGACCTTCAATAATGTGCCATGGGCTGCAACCATTTGGGCACTCTGCCATCGTGTCATTTTAACTCTGTGTGACATTCATATCAAATACCAGATGAGACCCAAGCCCAGTGTCTCAAGTCAGTTCCATTCCATTTATAATGAGGCAATAAAATTTTACTTTGTGAAATTAATGCAGGATACTACTTACACCCATTTAGTCAGAAAAACCATAAAATACTGAGGACTCGAACCCTTTCCTACAGTCTAAAATTCAAAAACTCTCAGTATTGTGGTATTCTCATTTCTCGTCTTTGGTATCGAATAAAAGATGGGAAACACCAATAAATAAAAAGAAGCTTTCTCTAAACTTTAAAGATAAAAGGATAAAAATATCTAAATATATAATTTTTAATTGTTCTAACTGATTATTTTGTGTTCTCTGTTTTCTTTTGAATCTTTCTCTCTGTTTCTCTCCATATGGAGATGGCAGATGTCTTCTCAGTTGTCAAGGAGATGGATTCATGCTCACATATTTGCAGCCACAGTAACAAACATAAATGATTATAAGATCGACCCCTGAACAGAAGCCTCATACAAAGTGTACATCAGAAAGCACGTACACCAAAACCTTCTTCACAGCCTCCGTGACATTTTTTTATATGCTCAATATATTTTCTGCCATTTCACCCCACTTTGATATTCTTTTACCTCATGATAGATGTGTACAAACTGTGTTCTATTACAACTAATTTAAACCAACTATGAGCCGTATGTAGGGTTTCTTCTGTTGTGAAATACCTTTCCTTAAGGTGTTTAGTGGGGCTTTCACAAGAACAACTTTTTACAACAAGATTACTGTCGCTAAATAAATAAATGAACAAACAAACATAATGGTGTTAATACAATATCTCTAAACTATTAAAAAATATCTCATGGTTTATTGTTTTCTCTTGGGACTTAAGTTACACTCAAACTACAAGTGCAGGAAGATGCAGACAGAGTCAGTCAGCAGCAGATAGACATGCCATCATCATGTGATGTACTGGTTTGTTCACTCCACATTTTGAAGGTTGAGGGTTGTTTTCTTGGAGCCATATTTAGATGGGAAGGCTGTACAAGTTTATTACACAAGTTCGGATACCTTCTAATTAGTGCTGAAGCAACAGACTAATGAAATGCTAGCATTTCGAACCAAAACCGAAGCACAAACTGCCACAGTTATTTGATTTGATTTGATATTTGATAACTCTGATAATCTATTAGATCAGTGTCCACCGTATACTTACTAAGTTTGCACCAGGAGATAGGAGTTAGCTTAGATCAGGATAAAGAAACAGAGGAGGAGAACAATTTCTCATAACCAAGAAAATGAATGGAAGTTGAACCACAAGTGTTTGACTTACATCTTAGTTTCCATACACATGAAACAATCAATTCTGTGTTTTTTGCAAAGATAAACCTCTTTTCTCTTATCTGTTTTTTTGTTTAGGATAAAAATGGGTTATAAAAAGAAGAAGGAAAATGGTACAAAAGCAAGGCAATATTCTAATATTTGGAGTATAACAAGCCTCTCCTTTGAAATTAATTGAAGCTTGCCAAGACCTAATCAAACACACAGTCATTCATATGCTGACACACTAACAAACACACACACACTTGCGTGCACACATGCTCACGCAAACATATGGGAAGAAAATGGCTGTGGTGACATTTCTCTAGTAAAAATGTCACCTGCGGTGGGGGACGGTTCCCTGCTGAAATGGCATTTGCACACATTCACGCTCACACATGGGCTTGCATGCTCACATATTCATGGGATTATAGTGTACAATGAAAGCTGTCAAGGAAGCAGCGTAGCCCCTGGTGGAAACGTGTACGATACATCCTGCAGAATACATGGGCCTGCCCGTGAGTGTTATGGGGGGTTAGTGTTCTCCCCGATGTTAATATGGCACCAAACAGATTGAGACATCACATTTAAGGCCAGGGGAAATCAACCTGTGCAGGTCAGAAGTGCGTGTGTGCTGCAGAAAGAAAGACAGAGAGAGGGGTCCGGCTTGCTCTATCTAGGGATGTCATATTGTTTCTATACACGGTGCTTCTGTACATGTTGGTAAGCTCCGTCTCATTTTAATCAAATGGGAACTTTCCATTCAGAGCACTGACAGCAAGGGGAGATGTATATCGGTAGGAAATTAAACTATATATGCTTTATCACTTAGGAAACAATCTATAGAGTACACTGACATTCAGCAGAGACTAAAACGTTATTATCTTTGAAGCTGTCAGATGAAAAGCAAAGATAAAAAAATTGCAGAGGAGTTCCAGCGATTGGATAAAAAGGATTTTCATCTATAATTAAGAAAGATAAGTTACACTAAAAAGACTTTCTATGCATCTTAAATTGACTATGCAAAATTAGTTTTATAAGCTATGAGTTTCATGATGGATTTATCACCAGCTGTCATCAGAAGTGTCGTTTAGCAGTTGAGATAAGCTAATGCTTGTATCGCTGCGAGATTATGGAATCATAATTCTCCACTTCTGAACTGCGTGCATTCGCTGTCTTTTTAGTTTTCGGGAAGAATCTGAATATATTTGACCTTTTCTTTTTTTTTGTTTTTGCAGTCGAGTCTGGAGAAAATATTCTTGTGTGTCATATGTCTGTTTCCTTAGCCACGTGAGCAGCATTCAAAGCCGTACTGTTACTCTTAGAAATACATGAGTATGTCACAGTTGCCCCAGGGGTACATATCCTCTTTTGAGCTGCCTATTGCACTTCATTCACAGTTTTATATGTGATCTACATAGAGTTACCTGAAGAAGGATAAGAAATTGTATTAGAAGTGTTACAAAGGCTAATATGGGAAGCTTTCACTTGTCTACTCCTTCCCCGTCTCTAACCTATCTTCGTCTCATCGATTATCTAGTGAAGGAAAAGCCTTATCTTATTCCTACTTTTATATCTACTCTTCTCTGTATCTGAATGACAATGAAGGACTGAGATTTTTTTTCCTTCTCTTTAATCTCTGTATCCAGCATTTTGCACATGTGCTCACTCACAGATTGTGAGTTGACCTTGGGGTGAAATGATACTCCGACAGCTAATCAATTTTTAATAGCAGCCACGATTCCCCACAGGCCACAAATTGTGTTCGTCTATGTCATGAGTAAGCACGTACAAGCACATTTCCGTGGGCCTTTGCATGTCTTTGCACCTATCTGAGTGTCCGGGCTTTTGTATCTAGGTGAGTGAGTCTGTTATAGGAATTCAGTACAGTATCCACTTTGTTCCACCTACTAGCTGAAATATTAATGCTGTCAGTATTGGCAAGCCTGAAGCATGCGAGACTCAGACACACACACACACAAACCCACACAGTTAGCATGGGTGTATAATACTCTCGAGGCTATATAATTTAAATTGATGTGCCTTAAATTTGATGATAGACAAGAGAGCCAGTCAGGTAATTCCTTTCCTCAGTAAGAAACGTTCATTTTTACTCCTGACGGATCAATTTTTATTAAGAAATGCTTGACACACAGCATATTAGACGACTGCTGTTTTTCCTCTTTCTGCCCATATTATACTCACTATTGTTGCCTCTCAGCAAGAACATTTGAGTTCTCTTCTGTTTGAAGATTGAATGTTCTCCTCATGCCTGTGCAGGTTTTTTTTCCGGGAGCCACAATTTCTCTTGCCATCAAAAAACATGATGCCTGGTTTGGCAAAGGATACTTTTAAAGAGTCCTTTTTCCTGGTTCAGTGAAGCTTACAAGCAGTAATATAACCATTACAAAGCATATGTATCAGCTGCTATGGATAGTGACTGTCACCCAAGAGCGGTATCGTCCTTCAGTGTTTCATAATGTTTGTAAATATGCAAGTGATTTCTAGTTTAACTTTGTCCCTAGTCAAATATTAAAATAATTAATTAAAATAATCTAACATTGGTATCATATTAAAATGCACATAAGATAATATTGTAAATAATACAACAGCAGTAACGAAGTCATTGAAACTCCAGCACAGTAGCTTGTGTTTAATGCACTGTAACAGCAGAAGATGGAAAGAATAATAAGACAATGAATTAGTAAGCAGCAACCTGCAATCACATTGTGGCTACTACTGCTATGCTAAATGACAGAGCAGTGCTTTTTGATCCTGTTGTTAAGCTATGGCTCAGTCAGAGTCAGATAAACTTTATTTATCCCCAAGGGGCAAATTCCAAAAATTGCTACATTTTATGTAGAAAGAGAAATTTTGGAGAAGTTAAAAGCATGTTGTATTTCCTCTGTGGCCCATAAGCTAAACAAAGCAGTTTCTTTAGGTACCTGCATCACAGGCACCTAAAGAAAATCCAGAAGCGCCTAAAGGTGAACATAGAAGTCTTATGTGATTCCAAAACATTAAATTGCTTCATTATTTCACAGTTTCTGGTACAGCAGAGCTCATTTATGTATATATCAAACCTCAGGGTTGTAATATCTCGGCAGTACATCCAAAACAGAACAGCTAACATGAATCTTCTGAGTCTGCGAGCCGAGGTGAAATGAATAAATTAGTTCAGATTTGAATTGATTGAAGCCTGAACTTTCTGTTCCTATATTGTACTTGTATCGCTCTCTTTGTACATGTGTTTGCACAAATGTCTGTTTCTGCAGTCTTAGGGAACCAATTAGAGCTCAGTCTCAGTCTCTTATTGATTTTCCAGCCAATAGCGATGAAGCACTGCTGTAAGGGGCCTATCGAGCAATGGTCTCTAAGCTCAGGGTTAGTTGTTTAATTCCTTTCCTTAAATTGGCTCAAAGACTTCATTGTGGTATTTAAAGTGGAGGATCAGGAAGATCTGTGAAGGCCAGTTTTCAGAAATATGTCCTCTTCTTTCTTTTCTCTGTAAATGTGAATCAAACATACACTCTGACACATTCGAAAGATGTTCAAGCATTTAAGAATTTCTGTTTCAGGATAATAAAAAAAAGAGCAAAGTATTGATGACATTTGAGGTAAGGAAAGGCGAGTGGGATGAGATGAGTAAATGGAGTGGGCTGAGATATTGAGCATTATGATTTTTTTTTTCAAATATAGAGACACTGAAGACAGTAGATGGTTTTCCGTCTTGCAAAAGGGAATAACAGACAGAGCAGGATGAAGAGAATATTTAAGGTGAAAAAAGAAGAGAGGAAGTGAGGGTTGCTTCCAAAGAGGGAGATGGACAGAGTTTGAGAGCACCGTGACAGCCGCGTTAGTGTCTGGAGAGTCATTAGTGACCCATTTCTCTCTCAGGCTACATCTTTCTTTCTCTCCCTTCTTTTTCATTAAACAGAGCAAAGAGCCCATTAGCTTTGTGTTCCTCCTGCAAATCTCATATTGGCTGCGCCACATTTATTGATTCACCAGAGCGAGTAGTCCAAGGATCCTCTGAGATTATTGTGGGTGTGGGTTTTTATAAAACATGCAGACAAATGATTTCACTACAGATCTCATCTCAGATTAAATGCCTTAAACTGAGTGCTGAGCCCAAATGTTTCTGAAAAACAAAGCTGGTGATTAAAAGTTGAACTACACTGTATGTAGTGGCACAAAGGGACCTTAATTATTGTGGTATATTTTTTATATTTTAACTTAGAAATAGTTTCCCTCTTGATGTTCACCATCATTACTGCAGAGCTTTTTATTGTTGGTATAAAAGGTAACTGAGGTTAATGGCTCTTGGTGGGTCTTGCGATTTCATTTAATCTTTTGAAAAACATATAGGAACAGCATTTTGGCCCCACTTATACCTCAGTCTCACACACATACACGCATACATGAACACCTTCCACACTCTTGGACATGAGGAGGAAATGGGCTCTTAGGGGGGAAGACTTTATGAGTTACGCCTTGTAAAGCATGCGTTGGTGAAATCCTTCCCCCTAGGCTCTTACTCATGTGATGGGCTCTTTTATTGGGGTCAGGAGAGGGCTTAGTACTGAAGCTAAGACTGTGTGGGAGAGATTGAGCTTGTGTGTGTTGTAGGTATAGGTGTTTATTTATTTCTTTTATTTGATTTTTTTTGGCACACATTAACCCAACTTTAAGACTCAGTATGTTCAGTTTTCTTAAGGTCATCAAACGTTACACATTTATTGCATTTGATATCTCGCTTTATTTCACGCCCTCACCTATAGACAGGCTTTCAGGTTTAAACACATGTGCTATTAACTTCATATGAGAAAGCTGGTAACATCCACACTCTTTGATCGACACTCACAAAATTGGTTGAACCGACTCTTAAAAGGTCTGTGGTCATTTGGTGATGCAACCAAGAGAAAGCCTGGCAGCGTGCTTTTATTTCTAATAAATCGCTTATCATCGGTGTGGGTTTGTTCGGTCTAACATGACTTTGTTCTGATTACTTTTAGCTCTTTCACCCTTGGCTAAAAGTTATTATTTAAAGAAAAATGATAGCAGCAGAAATAACCTCCCTTGGCAGAAAGTTTACTTTATATAGTTAAGGTTGATATTATCTCACAGCACAGAAATGTAATGGATGACAATTTTCACTTGAAATTTTTTAATTTTTTGACATTTTCACAGCCAGGGACCCCTACTTAGGGTGCTAACACACTTATTAGACCACCTGGCAGAAAATTAAGATTTTTATATGAAACAAAGCCATGTCATGATGAAGGTTTCGTGCTTTTCAGCATACTTTTATTAACTCTAACGGTTGCTGTCACGCTACACACACAGCTCGCAGCTGAGCACTCCACTACCAACAACGCCATGACATGGTCCAGTTCACACTTTAAACCCGGCGAGGTGTGATTGCAGATGCCGCTCAGGTGCGTCCGCTCCCCTGCAGTGGCACTGCAGATCATGCCCCGCCACATATTTTTTAGAAATCTGTTAAAATTTATATTATTTGTTAGGCAAATAACAAACTGAATTACTAACCTAACTAACCTCTTTGTGTAGAATTCCTTCTTAAGGTTCAGTGTCTTACCTAAATATACGTTGACATGCAGACTGGAGTGGCCAGTGAATCTATCTATTCTGCTTCTGATTGGTAAACAACCTGTTCTACCTCCTGAGCCACAGCTGCCCAACTAAAGACCTTGTGCATACTGCTGGGGTTACCATTATAGTAAAAAAAAAAAAAAAAAAAAAAAAATATATATATATATATATATAGTTTGGTAATTACCAACACTGTTAATTTAGAGAGCCTGTGGCATGAACCTGGTAGTCGTTTAAGCACCGTACATAAATGCATTGTGGACTTTACTTGTAGTAAGCTAATACTCAGCAGGATTTGGAGTTTTTGGGATTACTGTGTGATGGGTAATCCCATGGTTACGTTTAACTGAAAGCACACTTCAGGCGATGATTCATCTGTGCTAACAAGCACAAACAGACAAATGATTTCTCTCCTGCTCTCTCTCTCCCTCACAGGAGCCACATCTTTTTCATGTGTCCAGCACCTTTGTGCCTCGTAGATATAAAATATGACAGGGTATGACACACATAAAAACAGAGTTCACTAAAAAAACAATTCTTACTAAGTGCCTCGGTGCAATATGAAGTACTGAAAGCTTAGCACACTTTGTAACTATCATCATAATATAATTGATATTGTCCTGCAAATTCTCAGCTTATGACATCAGGTGTTGAAATACTCACACTCTGCCCCATTGCATGTAATTCATGTATTATATTTGTATTACCTTGATGTACAGCTGAAAGTCTGCACTTTAACCGTCTCCTGTTTGTTTGATATAAACTCCACTGTGTTGGTGTAAAGAGGCAAATAACAAAAAGACAAAAAACAAAAAGGTTTCATTGTTCAAAAGGACGTAACTATACCTATTATATTGCACGGGGGGTGAAGTTAGATGCTTAATCCTGTTTCAGTGTTTGAATCCAGTTCTTGACTTAACCAGTAGCTGCTTCTCAGATTCTGCCTGTGATTAGCTGATCTGATGTTTGCTACATCTGTCATGCCGTTTGCCATAAACCGTCACGGTGTTCAAGGTTTTTGGAAATTTCTGATACTGTGACTTTGTCTATTAACACTATTAACATGTTGTGAAGAGAATGACTGCAAATGAACAAAATGTAACATCAATCCATCTTCTTCTGCTTATCTGGGGCCGGGTCGCGGGGGCAGCAGCCCAAGCAGAGAAGCCCAGACCTTTCTCTCCCCAGCCACCTCCTCCAGCTTGTCCGGGGGAACACCAAGGTGTTCCCAGGTCAGCCGAGAGATATAATCTCTCCAGCGGGTCTGCCCCGGGGCCTCCTCCCGGTGGGACATTCCCAGAACACCTCACCCAGGGGGCGCCCAGGAGGCATCCTTGTCAGATGCCCAAACCACCTGAACTGGCTCCTTTTGATGGAATTGCTACCTTATCGTGGTGGAGGGGTTTGTGTGTCCCAGAGATTCCAGTGGCTATGTTGTCCGGGGGCTTCTGCTCCCTGGTAGGTTGTCCCATTGCAAATTGGTCCTGGGTGAGGGACCAGACAATGAAAGATTCAGAAGACCCCTATGAGCAGAACACCAAGCGAACAGTTCACCCTGCCCAAAGTAGGGTTACCGGGGCCCCGCCCTGGAGCCAGGCCCGGGGAGGGTGCCCGAAAACGAGTGTCTAGTGGCCGGGCCCAAAAAAGGGACATAGGCATAGGCCCATCCTCCTGCCCATCCTCCTCCACCACCCACACGAGGCGCAGTGGGGGTCGGGTGCTTTGTGTGCCAGGCGGCAGCCAGGAGTGGAGGCTCTGGCGGACCGATCACTGGCTACCAAGAATATCAAAATGTAACTGATTATATCTAAACTAAATAGTTTTTTCACACTTACATTTTAAGGTACAGGAAGAATTTCAGCCAGCTTGTACTACCAGTTCAATGAAAGGCATCTGACATTGGCCGAGACATAAATTCTGTATCAAAGCAACAGAGACACAAAACATCTGTGATATTTGAATAGATATAAGACATTAAGGATGGCACACACTTCCCACACAGTTCATCCAATGTCACAGTGAAGATATCAAATGCATTTAATAATCAGGTTGGCTCCTATCAGCCGCTGAGACAGTTGGTGTGGTTAACACTGAGTCATAACAGCACCTGACACCCAGTGCCAATCATCCGCTTCAACCGAGGCTCTCTCCCGATTGTCAAAGAAGAAGTGCGATGTAAATCTTCAGGATAATCCTGTACTGCATCGCAGGGAGGAAGATTTAGTGACAGACATGAAAAGAGGAAGACAGACGGGCTGAATCAGAGAGCGATATAGTCAGCGAGACATCAAACAAGAAAGAGAGACAAAGACAAATTCACACAGATGAGGAATGGAAAGAGAAGATGAGCAACTATCAACTGCTGCGAAGTATTTCAAACTTGAAAACACCTTTTACCGACAGAGACCAGGGCTGTTTATATGTTAAAATGTTCTGGAGCTCAGTCAGATTCGATGACGCTGCGTTTTGCAGCCGCTGATATCACAGAAAACAACAACAGCTGCCAGGCGGCAAATTGCAACTGCTAACAGTTTGTGACAGGAGTGGGAGGAAAGGACGAAGGAGAGGAGGAGTGAAAGCTAAAATAGAATTCCTGCAATTCAGGCTTTTGATGTGCGGCAGTGAAGTGGAAGTAGAGAAGAGGTGTGAACAGAGAGAAAAAAGGAAGGGATTTAGGATCGAAGGAGAAAGAGATAGCAAAAGAGTGACAGGTAAAGGAGGGGAAGGGATGAGGGAGGTAAAACTACTTAGAGGGAGTAAAGTGATGAGAGGGAGAGAGAGCATGTGACGACTTGTATAAGCGCAGAACTAAAAAGCGGAATTTTTGTGACTCTGGTTTTGTGTTAGCTGTCGTTTGTAGCTAACATGAAGATGTCTTCCAGCAACACTACTTCACAGTAATACATACAAGGTCTGCTCATGGCTTTGACACAGGCAGATTACTTTAGCAGGGAAAAAGTGTTCATGCTTTAAAAGTGAAATAGAAATGGGTGGTTGGCATGAGGAAAACCCGAAACTCAACAGAAGAGCTTGTCAGACTGCTTCATGTTTCATGACAAGTGATCTCAGACACTGGCAAAGTTTTCTAAACTATCTCAGAAAGTGTGACTGTATCAATGTACTTTCACACTGCTGTTTGTCTGAGTGCCATGCTGACTTTCTTGTTTTTGTTGGATCAGAAGAAATCCACCCCTGCAGAAAAATTGCAAACAAGCAAGCTGATTCCCAGACGCACGGTGGGAATCAAGCTTTGACTGATAATCCTGCATTTACCTTTAGCCTCCTGTCTAAAAACAACCTCTGTTTTCACTTATTGTCTTACCCTCAGGTGAAAGTGATGGTGAGAGTTTGCCCGGTTGCCCAGTCTGATGCAGCCGAGTCCAGCTCCTTTCTCAAAGTGGATCCCAGGAAGAAACAAATCACCATCATGGACCCATCAGCAAATCAGACGCAAAGTGCAGCCTCTCAGAAAAGGGCCGGAGCCAATCAGGTCCCACCAAAGATGTTCACTTTTGATGCAGCGTTCCCTCCTGATGCATCACAGGTCAGAGACATTTTATGTGACAAAGTCTGGTAAAATGACTATAAATAAAAACAAAATTACTAATAAAAACTTCACGCTCTTCTTAAATTTTGTTAAGAACTGGATACCATGCTGGTAGATAAAATGTGTGGTTGCAATGCAAACAAACACTGTTGTTAGTAACAGACTAATAAAATACAGACATACCATAGCTGCTACTTTATTTGTCACATCTTTGCATTAAAATGCTCTAAAAAGCAACAGTTTCACAAACAGTGTAATGAGGATGTGAGCTGGGGGATTTAACAGAGAAGTCTGGAGACTAAAACAGTGAAGTTGCAAAGAATAGAGGTAGTAAGTGGGGACAAGTTTAAACACCTGGAATCAATGATCCAAAGAAATGGACGGTGCACAAGAGAGTGAAGAAGAGAGTGGAAGCAGAGTGGAGTGGATGAAGACAAGTATCGGGTGATTTGTGACAGAATGACAGCAGCAGGAGTGAAAGGGAAACTTTACAAGACGGCACTGAGACCCGCTATGATGTATGGTTTGGAGACGGTGGCAGTAACAAACTGACAGGAGTCAGAACTCACTAAGATGGATGAGATTAAAAATGAGGATATTGGAGGGGCAGCTCAGGTTGATGCTTTGGAGAAGAAGTTAGAGAGGCAGGCAGAAGAGGGGTAGTGGATATTTTGGAAAAAGGATGTTAAAGATGGAGCAGCCAAGCAGGAGGAAAAGAGGAAGACCAAAAAGATGACATGGATGTAGAGAAGGAGGTCATGCAGAGTTGGTTGGTGTGACAGAGGAGGATGCTAAGGATAAGGTAGGATTGAGATACATGATCTGAAAGAAGAAGTCTTTGACTTGCACATTACCTTTACTTTAGAGCCACAGAGGTCGCTGCTTGGTCGGTATGTGCATTTGCATGAATCTAGGCGAGCTGTGTTCCCCTGGATAAGCCAGTGAGATAAGCTTAAAAGCAAATGCTGATTCTTTAAGACATTTATCGAACCAGAACACAGTAATACTGACAATTACAGGGAAGTTGCCCATCATCTCCTCCACACCAATAGTCAGATCTTTAAAAAATCAAAACAAAACAGCAGAATCCTAGCTCCAGCGCGAGTGTGAATAATGTTTGTCTAAAATTGAATGTATTTCTGATTTACTTGACCCTGTTTATTCCTCTGTCTTCCTGCGTTAGGCGGAAGTGTGTGCAGGAACAGTTGCCGAGGTCATTCAGTCGGTGGTTAACGGAGCAGATGGCTGTGTCTTCTGCTTTGGACACTCTAAACTGGGTAAAACTCTCTCACACACACACACACAAAAACTACAAAATCAGAGCTTGGCTCGTGAGTCTTCTTTAGTGAGTGTGACCATCAGTGTGTCGGCTCTTCACTTGGCCGTCGCTCCACTAGCCCTCATCTATCAGAGAGAGAAAGAAGAGGATTAGTGTCTGCTGAAGCTGAAAGCATTCTCGGTCTGCTCTGTCTGTGTTTCTGTCCTTTTCTCCCTCTAATCCTTGTGAAGCTGGTTGTCAGAGAAGCTCTTATAAAAAGGGTCAAGGCCCCTCACTGCATAGTGCAACATGTCTGATCCCAGACATACACTGAGACAAACAAAGACCCACCACAAACACGCAGACACACACACACGAATAAGGCTTCATCGACTGTGGGTCAGCCGCTGCTGCGTTTGTCCTTGTAAACACAAGCAGCATTTCCCCTTCTCAGTTTGTGAGCCTTCAGCTTGAGTTTCTAAGTCTCCTTGAACTGCAGAGCATGACAACAGCAGAGATGTGACAGTTCGACTGGCGCTGCAGTGCAAAGATCAACATGTAGACCGCTGTTTGGTTGCTGTGAAGCAAAATCTTGCCAAATCTGAAGAAAAAGTCAGCTCAACTCAAACCACAGTCAGTCAGCAAGATTATGTAAACACTACCCAGCTGAATTTCATAAAACTTGGTGAGGATGTGGAGAATGGGCAAACGATCGCTTTCTTTAAAATGGCAAAATACAGCAAATATTTCGATAACTTTTAATTTGTCTTTTTTTTTCTATTGATAGCTGGTTCTCTTGCTGCAAATATGGCGTGAACAGTGTTGTCAGTGTCTTTATATGGACCATAGGAAGATTAAAACTACTTAATGAAAAAATATATACACTTTAAAAAATCAAGTGTATATACAAATTTGATGAAGCGTTATTATGATCTAAAGGTTGTGACTCAGATGATGAGCTGCTGACTTCCTGTTTTCTTCTTAAACACATGACAGAGTAGGTCTGACTATACAAAATGTCATTGCAAAACAAATATATTCAACACTCTACTTCTTCATATTTTACCACTTTTTGTTTATGGGGAATGTAAGAATGGTCACTATACGGACATCTTTGAGCAGTCCATCACAACTCCCGGTGGCCCAATATCCTATCTAATAAAATAGCATTAAAAATAGATCATGCACATAAAAAATGTGAAAACCACCACTAGGGTTTACACAGTCAGCGCAGAATGATAGCAGAAATAAGATCCAGATTCCAGTAAAAACATCCTTTTTTTTTTTTTTGCCTGTCCCGTTTGGTTCTTTTGCCATCAGAATTATTGTCTAAAGGCGAGGAATGATGCCCAACGGATTTACTTTACCAAATTGACCATCCCAGCCTTGCCGTAATGGTCTATTTGATTCACCTTTTATTGTTTATTTTATTTATGTTTTTATTTTCACTTGCTAGATACAGGACAGACTTGAATGAGGAAAAGAAAAGGGAGAAAAGAAGAGGGGGGAAAAACAGCGGTGAAGAGGGACGGGGATAAAGGGCAAAAAAAACAAAAACCAACTAAATAAGCAGACAAAAAAAAAAACATATATCAATCACCTGGATCACCTGTTGAGAAAGAGAAAAGAAAACAAGCAGAAGAAAACGAGAGCAATACAATAAACAACATCACGATGATATATGGGAATATAACAGTAAATACTAAATATTAAACATTATTGTGCTGCACGTAATATCGAAACACCCTTTAGATGATGCATATGCAAACAAGAATAGCTCAAAGTGGGCAGAGAGCACAACTCGCTTTTCAAATTGCACATAGGACAGATCAGTCAAACAGATGCACATGTAATTGTCACACTCCCAGGACAGAAACAACATGGTGCACAGTGCACATACGACAGCTTGTCTAGATCCATGTTTGTCATTTTAACATGAATACATATTTTCATTCAGCTGTCAAATATTGACATGCAAAATACAGACTGTCTCGTGATTTATGATGCTTGTGATTCATCCTGTGTAATATGGCTAAGACTGAAGCTAATATCCTGCTGCCGGTGTTTGATTATGTTAATAACACTGCAAACTCTTTTATTTGATTGAAATCAATTTCTCAATCAGTTTTACTGCTATATTAATGCCGTGACCTCACTCGTATCTGTTCAAACGGCTGCTGCTGTAGCAGCAGATGAGTTAATTCTTTGTGATCCAGCTCACCTAAGGCCATGGATTGTAATGAGACCGCATTATAATGGCATTACCTTTTTACTAATTAAAATGGGGAAAGTAACACAACGAGCATTTACCTTCGGCTCTGTGGCCCTTGGCTGTAGACACATGTGGGGATTCTGGCACAGGCTAGTCTACTACACACTCATGCACATTTTTGCAGTGAGCAAAAGGGAATTCATTAAAAAGGAAAAATTAAATAAAAGTCTAAATGATCCTGAACAAATGGATGAACTTCAGGAATTGAATCCTCTTGCTTTGAGTCATGTGTGATGGATTTTGTTATCGTTATTAGAGTAGTGTCCGTCCTTAGTAATGATGAATTAATGCGCGTGTCTGCGTAAGCTCGTGTGTGGATGTCTTTGAACTCCTGAAACAGCTCTGCCATGTTCCCTCACACATATTCACTTTCTCTCTGATAGCAAAGGTATATCAACCCGATGAGACCAATTCACGGAAATATACATAAACCGCACATACGTGGATACAAACCTATTATGATAAGTCAGTGGAGTAGGCAGCTATATGAGCACAATTTGCAGTTTTCAGTAGTCAGAACAGAAGGACGCATTATAGAGCCACATATAAACTCCCACAGATGTGTGTTTTAATGTGTTCTTTGTCACTTGCACACAGGCTTTAAAGGCAAAAAAGAGAAAGGGTGGTTGTTCAAGTGCTCTGTGGTTATGTTAGTGGTACTACACAGAGCCGTTATGAGTCAGGGAATCCATCTGATCTGCTAAATGAAAAGAAATCAACTGGTAAATCTGATAAATCAAAGTAAATGACCCACTGTTGCTTTAAAAGAGCTCTTTAACATAGCGGATAGCAACATTTTATATAATCTTTAACATTTGTTTAAAAGCTTTCTTTACATTTTATCTGGAAAACTGAGCATTGTGAATTAAAGAAGTGTATTGCTTTATAAATACTGCTACAACAGCACCAGCTTTCGGATACTTAATACAACTGTCTTTGTTGTATTTTTTATCACATTTTTGGGATAAATCATCATTTTGACAGTAGTCTAGATGCTCCAGGAAACACTGAGTGCAGAACAATGTAAAATTACATTGTAGATGACAACTTCCCCTCCGTCCTTTCTCGGAACAAATCAGACACATTTCTCTACTCTGCATCACAGGAGTCAAGCTTTTGATGTCGTCTGTCTTTCGTGCAAGTGCTCCCACCGGTGTGATTGTTAGGTGTGACATATGGCTTTGTTTAGGTGTGTGTTTGATCTCCAACTTCTGACAGCCAGAGCAGGTGTGGGAAAGGGATAATCATCATCTTGTGACTGAAAGGGACAGACACATGCATTTCACTCACACATCTATTCACACTTATTTCTGTTGATTTTCTTTTTGATAGATCTTCAGCTTATTTCCCGTTCACCATTGTCTTTCTGGCTTTCTCATTTAGGTAAATCTTACACGATGATCGGCCGCGATGACTCTCTTCAGACTCTGGGTATAATCCCCTGTGCCATTTCCTGGTTGTTTAAGCTCATCAATGAGCGAAAAGAGAAAACTGGTGCACGCTTCTCCGTCCGCGTCTCTGCAGTTGAGGTCAGTGATCGCAATGACACCTTAATTTGAAACATTCCCTGCAGAAAAAAACGAGTGCAAATCCTGATGCAGACATTTGACAAATCAGGGCACTGATAGTCTCTAAAAAGCACTGGCAGTAGCTGTCAACTATCTTTAGTATCTGTCTTCTCTTAGTGAAGTAGAATTTTAATTTAAGATTCTTCTGGCCAAATTTAGTCCTAGACAGATGTTAAGAAAACTGAGAAAATAAAATGAGGAAGCTACTGTTGTTGAAATAATCTGTGCTTTCGTGCAGGTTTGGGGAAAAGAGGAGAACCTGAGAAAATAAAATGAGGAAGCTACTGTTGTTGAAATAATCTGTGCTTTCGTGCAGGTTTGGGGAAAAGAGGAGAACCTTAAAGACTTGTTATCTGAAGTGGCTACAGGCAGCTTACAGGATGGGCAGTCACCTGGGGTCTACCTGTGTGAGGACCCCATTTGTGGCATGCAGGTACACATGCACGAACACACAATTAAAAACATCACGGCTTACCTTGGGACTGGTTCATGTCACTTGTACCTGTAAACCTTACAGATTCAGACTCTGTATAAATGTGTTTTCACCTCAAACAGCTCTCTGCAGTCTTGGCTTGTGAACCCACAGACACTCGTCTTGGAGGAGATGATCTAGTATCATTTACATTAAGCTCAATAACCACAACTGATAAATGAACATAAAAATAGGTTCATATGAATACATTTGAATATGGGCAATGTTATTGATGAAGGGGTTCTTGAGTCCATCTGGTAGTACTGTGGATGTGCATCAAATGAAAAAAGGGACTTTGATCGTTCAGCATCCTGTTTTTATCCAACAAAGCCAAAATGAGGTATTTTCAAAGAGATGATTCAGAAACAGTCGGATGATTCATTCACCTGATTGTGAAAACGATGCCAAGAGAAAAACACTTGACACAAACAAAACTGGAAAAATAACCAGAAATCTCAAGAGGCTCATTGTGTATTCAAACTTTTGTTTTTTTAAGTGACTTTTCAAAAATCACATGCAACTAAACAAACTCCTTTAATAACCAAGATTCAGAAAACAAAAGACAGCTTATGTGAATAAAATTCTAATGAACATCACTATTATTAACATCGTTTGCAGGTATCTGTGCAGTAGTAGTCTCAGTAACGTGTCAATGTAAAAAGAACACCAAAAGCAAATGAGCGACAATGGGTTAGCAGCCGTATATGTGTGTGTGTGTTCATACTGTATGTTTATAGGATTAGAGAGTCTGATACAAACACATCTGTGTAATCCTTAACTAATCTGACATAATCTCATCAGTAATGATATCCTGCAGTACCACACACACACACACACACACACACACACACACACACACACACACACACACACACACACACACACACACACACACACTGTCACTCCCTTCCTCCCTCTCTATTACTCACGTCTGCTTCCCTCTATTTCTCACATACCTGCAGACAAATTAGAAATGATTTATTAAAAATATGCCAATCAGTCTGCCGCCACACTGAATCCTCACAGTACACAATATAATCAGTGTTTAAACACTTTTTCCTCGGTAAACCAAATCCCTCAAGCTAAGGTGAAGTGGTGTCTTTCGGCATGCCTGACTGCCTGTCCTCTGGCTACTCACGGTTGCTTCCTTATCACGTCTATAAAAGTGCAATATTCTTATGCTTTTTTTTCTTCCCCAAACTCTTCCAGCTGCAGAACCAGTCTGAGCTCCGCGCTCCAACACCAGAAAAGGCAGCCTGGTTCCTGGATGCAGCCATAGCAGCTCGCAATAGTAGCCAACGCTCCAACACCACTGAAGAAGAGCACAGAAATTCACATATGCTCTTTACATTACACATATATCAGTATCGCATGGAAAAGACGGGAAAAGGAGGAAGTAAGTAGTGCGTGCTTAAACCCTGATGTTTCTAACTGTTATTACTGGTGCAACAATTAAATGTCTCAATAGCAACATTTAACGATTACATCTACTGCGCTCACCTTTGCAGGAAAATAGTTGTTGTTTGTTGTGACTATGATAATCACAGTAGGATAAAAGCAGACAGAAACATATTGTTTGCTATGAATAAATTGTGGAACACTGGAGACCAAAGTAAGGAGCGAACAATGAAGGACAGATCAATATGCAGATCGATCTAAATGCTTCCTATTATGGTTGCTATAAAAAAACTGCAGCAACAGAGATGCACATGCACCTTTTACTGAACGCATGATCCCTTAATATATTAATCAAAGTCATTTCCAACAGTTATTTTTGGTCTTTATAACAAATCACATAGCATATGAGTGGTTTTATTTATGCCTGAGAGATGTTTGACCAAATTATGTCTGATTATGGCCATTTATGTTACACACAAGTGTGTGTATGAAATAAACTGTAATGTGTGTGCATCTGTATATGTATGAGAGAAATGTGAATGCTTAAGAATGATAACTGTAATGACATATTTGTTACACTTGCATGTTTCTTTCAATCAAACACATTTAATATTAGAGAACAATAACCTAAGTAAATGCAAAAATACAGTTTTAAAATGATGATTTAATTTATTAAGGGAAAACGTTACCCAGACCTACCTGGTCCTGTGTGAAAAAGTGATTATCCCCTAAACCTTTAAACCTTCATTTAATTATTTTGAGCCACTCAGATCGAGATTTGCAGTGTTTCAAATTACTGTCCTGCTGCATAACCCTGCATCAGTTTGTGGCCTGCATGAGCTTCAGGGTTGTCCTGTAGACAGCAGAATGTATTGTTCCACAAATTACAAAGTCACCCACAACCAGAAGCTACAAAGCAGCCCCCGACCATCACACTACCACCACCGTGTTTGATTGTATGTTCTTCTTATGAAGTACTATATCAGTTGTATGTCAGATCTAATGGGATGTAAACCTTGTAAAAAGTAAAAGTCTTGTCTTTATTGGTCAGCAGTGGTTTTCTCCTTGTAACTCTCCCATGGATGCCATTTTTGCCCAGTCCCTTTCTTATTGTTGAATCATGAACACTGACCTTAAATGAGCTAAGTGAGGCCTGCAGTTCTTTAGGTGTTGTTCTGTGTTATTTTGTGACCTTCTGGTTGGGTTATCAATGCAATCTTGGAGTAATTTTAGTAGGTCAGGCACCTCAGTGAAAGTTCACCACTGTTCCAAGTTTCCTCCATTTGTGGATAATAGCTCTCACTATGGTTCACTGAAGTCCCAGAGCAGTAAGAATGCCTTTTTAACCTTTTCCAGACTGATAGATGTTAGTGACTTAGTTTCTCGTCTGTTCTTAAATTTCTTTAAATCGTAGCATCATGTGTTGATTTTTTAGCCTTTTTTCATGTAACTTTTTCATGTTCTTCATATTCTGTAATTGCTTAATTCAACAGAAAGTAATCTGGCCTGAGTGTGGCTAAGAAACTGAGCTCAGCTTTTCCAAAAATGCGGTTAATCACCGTTAATTCATGATTTAACAAGGCAATTACTTTATATACTTACTTACTTTATATAGGGCCAGGTAGGTCTGCATAGTTTTTCTTCTACTTTATAAATAATCCTTCAAAAACTATATTTTGCATTTATTCGGGTTATCTTTGTCAAATATTAAGATTTGTTTGATGTTAGGAAATGTTTATCTTAATATTATTACTGTCACTGTTAATATAGATTTCTTACAGATGCAGTATACTGTACTAACAACTCTAAGTTGTCCTTCAATCATGAGCCATCTTTTTTCTTCTGCTAGTGTCAGGAGGTCGCAGTCGCCTCCACCTGCTGGACCTGGGCAGCTGTGATGTTAAAGTACTCGGAGGAGGAGGAGGTGGGAAAAGCAGGGAGAACTCTTCACCCAGCTCGGCTCCTCTGTGCCTTTCGCTGTCTGCACTCGGCAATGTGATTCTAGCCCTGGTCAATGGAAGCAAACACATCCCATATAAGTACGTTCGTGTGGGTGTGTGTGTTTGTGTTTATGGGTGGGTGTGGGTGAGTGGGAGTATGACTAATTAATGCATACATTTAAGAGGAGAATAAAGACAAATTCAGAAACTGGTGAACTAAACTGTTGAGAAGAGTGAACGGTAGGCTGAGGTGGAAAGCAGGATCTTGATGTGAGAGGTAAAAAGGAAAGGATAGTAGCAGATTTCATAAGTTGCTTCAGGTTTGGGGGATTTACTGTCATAAACAACAGCAGCTGGTGTTACATATTCATCACATTCATTTTGTTGGTTAACTGACTGCCAATGACAGCAAAGGAGAGAGGAAAAGGCAAAGATGATAGAGCCAGTAACTCTAGCCAGAAGAAATTGTTTGAAAATAAAAATACTTGAACCAGGGGAAAAGAAATCATAACAGCTAAAGTGATGCATAGTCCTGCTCTGGCAGTAAGAATACGGGATGTGAAACTGTAAATGCCCTCCTTTTTTCTAATTTCTCTCTGCTTCCCTTCTGCTCTTCCACTCTGCTTAAGGCTGTGTAGCTCTGTGCTCATGCTGGGTTAATTTAATCACAAGCTTTTGCATTTACATTGCAAAACAACTTGCTACTTAGCATTGAAGCTCTAAGCACAGCTTTGCTGACTCTGATTTGGCATTGGTGACTCAGACTCTTGGAGTGTGATGGGATTTGACTGGTCTTTAACGATCCATGCTGTGTTACTGGCACATTTTTAAATATCCAAGAAGTAAGAGTGATTGAACTAAGACTTTTGAAGTTGGGCCTATGGAGGATATATATATATATATATATATATATATATATATATATATATATATATATATATATATATATATACACATATATACATATATACATATACTGTATATATAACTGTATATATAACTGTATATAAACTATATACATATACTGTATATATAACTGTATATAAACTATATATATATATATATATATATACGTATATATATATATATATATATATATATATATATATATATATACATACATATATATACACATATACATATATATACACATATACATATATATATATATATACGTATATATATATACGTATATATATATATATATATATATATATATATATATATATATATATATATATATATATACACATATACATACATATACATATATACATACATATATATATGTGTGTATATATATATATATATATATGTGTGTGTATATATATATAGTTTATATACAGTTTATGTCCTGTGCGTAAACTGTATATAAAGGATGAACACAGACATTGTGACATCACTAATTAGTTAGTGAGTTAAAACCTTGAGCTGAGGGTTTTCACCCTCGTCCAATTGACCCTTTGAAAGTGGATGTGATGAGCAAACACACTCATAAGGTAATCAGTAACACTGGATTTTTTGGAGACCACTTTACAAAATAAAGTGAAAATCATGTTAGATGTCTGAGAAAGTCCTAAACAAGGTCCCAGACAAAGGAACCAAAGGACCCTTTACAGACTAGACTTCTTTATAGTGTGTTTTTTTCTTTAACTAAAGGAATTCCCACCTGATTGCCCTCAGGCACTTCTCCAGTATCTTCAGATCCAGAAGCTACATCCATCTTTTCTATACAGTCTATAGTCCTGTTGTGTCAGGTACCAGGATGTTGGCAGCGGTCCCTGTGGAGTTGTTCCAGCTGGCACCACCTTCTGATGCTTGATCAGACTGGGATCTATGGCACACTCTGTCATTTTCCATCTGCTGATCCTGAACAGTTTCAGTGGCGTGGTCAGGTGAATTGCCCTGCTAATGGAGGCTGCTACCAAATCCCAAGGTCCACCAGAAGAACATAATTTACTTCACCTCTCTCTAGTTTTAATGTTGTGACTCATGAGTGTATTTCACCCACAATCAAACTGATTGATCAGCTGAATTTTCTATCACCTTTCTCATCCCTAGAAACCAAAGCAATCATATAGCAGGCTGTTTCCTTTGAGGGGAAAATATTCGACTCAAACGAAACACGCTTAAAGTCCGGCTGCTCATTTTCTTTCATCACAGTTGCTGAGCCTGTCTTGCAATGCTTCACTGCTTCCAGGATAGGGTCCCATCCTGTTTTTATAATCCCAGTCCTGTTCCAGTACTGTTGCTAGGTAACCAGTGAATCTACCATTTATCAGTACACTTTTGGACTTTGTAGCTTCCCAGTTCACAAAAAGAGTCAGACTGTTCAACCAGCACTGCCTTCTGTAAGAATCCAAGCGTCTCGGCACGATTCAACAGTCAACATGCTTGAAAGACCCATGTTTCAGTCACAATATGCTCTTGCAAAGACCCTTAACACATTTACTAAACATTCCCTTTCCTCATCGTGGATGCTGCACAACTTCTTGTCCAAAAAATGTTTTCTCTTTCCCACTCATGTCTCTCTGTCAATCAAGACACTCAAAGGGCAGTTTTTTCCTCTTCTCGCCAAAATCTCTTTGACACTAGAACTCTAGATTTTCTCAGTTTATTAGTTTAGTTAAGTAGAAATTTGTGAGCAAAGCTGTACCACAGTGCTGCTTATTCAATGCCTTAATATGAATTTTCTGAAACAGTGGTGATCCAGGAATTTAGATGACAGAGAGTGTCATATTACATATACGATGTTCCTGCCGGGTAAACCTTGTAATAAATCTAGCACAGGCTGATAGGTAAGACCCAATCCAACATCCCCAGCACTTGAATTAACATCCAAATGAATACTTCATGAGTCATGAGTTTACCTACATTAATCTCAGGGAGATATGCAGAGATAGCTCGAAAGAGAGAGAAAGAGAGAGAAAGAGAGAGACAGAGACTGGAGGATTTGTTGAAGCCTGAGGCAGCAAACTGAGAAATCAGAAAAGAAAAAAAGAAAGCAATAATGAAAAAGAGGAGGAGGTCAGATAGGAGTGTGTACGTACTTTGCGTATGTACACTGTTGTGTGCATACACGCATGTGAATGTACACATACGTGTGCAAGACTTGACTGCGGGCTGTGTTTTTAGAAAAGGGGGACAGCAGCATGAGGTATCGGGCCACAGAGGAGCTGTACTCACTGTCAGCCTGCAGGCCTCAGCACACACACAAACATTATGAATGATTGCAGTAGCCCACCCAGGAGAAAGTCTTTTCTTAAACACACAGCCTAGTTTTACTCTCCCATCTGCTCGTTTAATCTCTCTGGGACATAGACCATCTCCCAATATTAGACTTTATCATACCCTGAGCGCTTCTTTTAAAGGGACTGTTCACCCAAAAATCAAATGTATATATTTTACCACTGGTCTGGAGTGCTGCTTATCCATCTAGATTGTTTTGTGATGAGCTGCACTGTCTTGGAGATATTAGAAAATTATGTTGTGAGCAGTTTCATGCAGGACTTCATCTCTTTCCACTAAACTACACCCATCAACTGTATTGCTGTCCAGAGTGAAGCGTGCATGTACATGTGACACAGTATGACAGGAGTTGAACGTTAAGGGTGTGTGTCCACAAACTCTAGTTTTTGAACTGGAAGCTTCTTTGGGCTCATTTTCAGAGCAAGAAGCACTTATTTTTGCAAAGTTACGGGACTGCCGTTTCTGTTATTAGATTATAGATAACTGTCTGGACAGGGTTTTTTTAAATAGATGCTACAATTTCACATTGAAAACCATCAGTCTAACAAGGCGATATAAGTAACACTTGGTGACATTGGGAAGGAAGAACCCCCTTTTAACATGAAGAGACAGGGTTCAAAGAGTGTCAGACATCTGTCAAGACTGGTTAGGTGTGAGGGCAGAACAGAAGAGAAAAAATAGAGTGAATATAAAGACAAGGACACAAACTATAGCAGAAAGCAGTAGTGACATACAAAAGTACTGAGAGTGAAGAGGGTAAGAAAATAGTTCCTATATTAAACTGCTCGCAAAAAAGTTTGCAGATACTTTGAAGTCACCAGATCATGCAACTGAGTGTTTCAAAACTGAAAGATAAGTACCATCTGCACCTAGCAAATATCACAAAAGCTGCACAACCTACACCAAAAGATGGATTAAAAAGTGCTACAGGTCAGAGGATAAATATTAAATAGGTGAACTGTGAGCTTTAATTAGCAAATTGTTTGTCTCTTTTTGCATTAATAATCGCAAAAATAACTAATGATTATAACTACTTTTTTCATTTAAATTTCATGTTAGCCTTGTGTTGTGTTAATGTTGCAGACTCTCTAACTTGTGGAAAATGCTCTACCTGACTAAGAAGAGTTATTAATAACCTTTAGCCAAAACATACGTGGGCATTTGTGAGAAAATCGACCAGTTTTGTCACACCTTTAAGTGACTGTGTGCATTTACAACATGTCTTCAATGCTCACGTCTCGGTGTATATGTGTAACCAGGGACAGCAAGCTGACCATGTTGCTAAGGGAGTCGCTAGGCAACATGAACTGCCGGACCACCATGATTGCTCACATCTCTGCCTCACCTAGAGATTTCTCAGAAACCCTCTCCACTATTCAGATTGCTTCCCGGGTGCTCCGCATGAAAAAGAAGAAAACTAAAGTCACAGTGGTGAGTTTTATTTCATTCTTCGTGCTTCATTAAAATAATAAAATTATCCAGATGTAGACAAGTAAAGTGGCAGGTATAATATCTTAAACAAACATAAATTACTTTTTTGACAGTTCATTTTATGCTGAAACACACATTGCCTTGACAGTGCACTGCAGTGTTTTAATTTTTGGAGTTTAGGTGAAAATCTTTTATAGAAGTTGAAACTATTTATTTGTGTTAATGACTTGCTTGTGCAGAGCTCATACAAAATCTTTTATCTTCTTGCCTCCGTTTGCTGCTGACACAAATTTACTTCGTACGCTCACAGATGTCAAAAGTGTTCTGCAGAAGAAAAAAGGTTAAAATGAGGGCTTCAGCTCTAAAAATAAAGAAGACATTTCAAGCCACAAGATACTCTATTACTAATATGCTAGACAAATAGGAGGAATTAAGTTAAACTGAACTGCAATGAAGTGAAGTTCTTATCTTCTGCCTTGGGTCCATATTAGTTATCCCCTCATCTCCTTCTTTCTGGTCTCTAACCTGTCAATTAAAAGGAAAAGGAAAAAAAGGACAATCTCACTCTGCAAATCTCAAAAGGAAATCATTTCTCCCTCATCACTCTTGTCTGCTTCCACTTTCCTTATTATCTGGGCTCTTCTCAGCAATACACATCCAGCTCCTCTGGGGGAGAAAGCTCTTGCGAGGAGGGTCGCATGCGTCGTCCGACCCACCTGCGACCTTTCCATCACCGTGGTGACTCCGACTCTGACCTTCCGCTGCTGCGACTCTCCAGTGACCCCGACGAATACTCCAGCAGCGAGCAGTCATGTGACACAGTCATCTACGTGGGTCCGAATGGAGCAGCTGTGTCAGACAGAGAGCTAACGGACAATGAGGGGCCACCAGAATTTGTACCAATTATTCCTGCTTTGCTTCGAGGTAAAACTTCAGAGCAAAGCCAAAATCAGGCAGCAGGAGCACAGAACAAGGTAATTTGAAAATATTTGCATTTATAGATTAGACACTTAGCATTATTAAGTAGAATATTTGTGATGAAGAATAATTCTATAACAGGTGCAGTCTCAGCCAGACGAGCAGCCCAGCGGCCCCTCACAACCTTTGTCTCAAGCTTCTCAGTCTCTACTTGGTCAGCCGCTGGCTCCTGTCCCAGAGGAAGGAGCTGAATGCCTGAAGTGCAACACCTTTGCTGAGCTGCAGGAGAGATTGGACTGCATCGATGGCAGCGAGGAGGTGAAGAACCATCTTCTGCTCTTGTTTTTGTTGTGATTGTGCAAATAAAAATCTTAGATACACAAAGGATGACATAGTATGATGGGATCTGTAATAGGGGGTCTATTGAAAGCTTGATAGCTATTTTTGTCAATTTATTCAGATGAAAAACAAGCGTTCTGTTTGTATCTACTTAGCATTTTGTTCATTGCGTGTCAGGCTTTTTTATTGTTGTTACAGCTGCTGTTTGTGGTGGCAATTTTCTGTCCCTTTCAATACTCATGTATTTCCATTTGTGTTTGGATATAACACATTCAAATTACTTTTCACAAATTACCTTATTGTGAAAATATTTATACAGAACCCCAATATTCGCACGGCAATAGCGCAGGTTGTTCGGAGCTCAAGTGATCTTTTTTATTCTCTTCCACCATCACTGAAGTTGTGATTAACGGTGTACTGTAATTTAGAAATAAAAGCGACATAATTTCAGAATTTTCCCTTTGATGATAGTCTGTTACTCTTCTGTTCTCCATCGCTCTGTTCATTTTTGCAGGTGGCCAAGTTTCCCTTTGAAGAGGCTCCAGCTATCAAACAAGGGGTCAAACAAGAGGCATGTCCATCTTCATCTGTTCCAGCTGCTCCTCCTGCTCCAGCCCCTCCAGCTGTGTTGGATACAGAAGCCAAAACAGGTTCAATTATTATTAGGAATAATGATGATGCTTCCGTTCATATTTTGCATGTGCTGTATGTTAACATGTAAATCACCTTTGGGTCTTCTGTTTCTAGGACCTGCATGTGATGTAGGAGGTGCTGTGCAGGTGTCCAGGAGGAGGACCAATGACCAGCAGCTGCAGGAGATCAAGGAGGTGGTGGAGGAGGCTGAGCTGGCCCAGACAATGATCCACAACTTGACTCAGAGTTCTGGCTGCCCAACAGTTACGAGTACCAGAAGCATTACAGGAAGCAGCAGCATCACCTCTAACCCACTGCACAGAGCCAAGAACTCCCACCTACATGACAGGTAAGACCAGGTGGTTTAGATTCAGTACACTTTTTCATATGTTACCATTAGCCTTTAGGAAATATATTTATATGTTTAATTCATGATTTATTGCTTTTACTGTCTCTCATTTGTGCAGTCGTGAGAGTCTGAATGTGGTGGGCGGCAATTGTGAGGGGAAGTCACGACCTCTAGGATCACCACGTCTTGGAATTGCCAGCCTGACCAAAACCTCAGAGTACAGGTGAAGCAAATATACAGTGAAGCATAGTGCTGATGGCAAAAATCTTCATTTTGTTTTGAGCAAAACTTGGAAAGTGTCAAATAAAGCTATGTACTAGAACTCTTAAGTGCTCTGATGTATAAATGTTCAGCGCAAAAAATTCAGTTTGCACAATCGAATTCATTTTTATCTTCCTTCTCAGGCCTCCATCATCCCCATCCCAGCGGTGCAAAGTGTATACCCAAAAGGGTGTCATTCCAGCAATGCAGCCTGTATCCTCAAACACTCAGGAAGGCCAGGCCCCGGATGCTTTGACGTCAGACAGTATGCTTTTCTTTCTTTTACACAGTTACGCTTTAGAACTGTGTTAATTTTTTTTAAAAATTTGTATACATATATATGCTATATATGGATATTACATTTAATTATTTTTACTTTTCCATTTCACTCCTTTCTCTTTTTAATTTTCTTATCTCAGTTTAAGTTTCAGTTTAAATCTAAATTTTCCTTTGAAAATGTGAATTTTTAGGTTAAATAGTAACATTTTATTACAACTACCTGTCACCACCCATCATAGTCATCTACTACAAGTAAAAATATCAGAAATAAGCTACAGTGAATTCTTGGCTGGTCAGTTCTGGGGTATCCTTTAGGGTGTATATGAATTTCTTTTAAGATTACAAAAATAATTTTTGTATAGTGCTCCAATTTCACTAAAAAAGTGAATTTGTTCCCTCCATTTAATGTTGCATCCATTTGGATAAAGACCTGAGATAAAGACTAGAAGAATATTGGAAAAAAAATCATTTTCGTTTTAAATGCAAGACATCTTACAAATACTGGCGAGTTGAGAAAAATCAGTAAGCAATTTTCAACTGATGTTTCAAGCATCATGATGAGAAACATTTGTTCTTATGTGCATCTCCCCATTCATTAACGGTGAATTCTTCCCGGGTAATGTTACTGCTGTTTTATATATGCTGAATGCATAAAAGACACATGCTGAGTCACCTGTGTATGACACAGTTTATCTGCATAATAATCACTGGTTTGAACTTGTCTTCTCAGCGTGATGCCAATTTCCCTGCACTTGGAAAACAAAATAAATTACAATGCCAGATGTTTCTGATTCTACAGACAGTTTGGCTGCAGACAGTGGTCGTTCCTCCACAGAGTCCCCGCTGTCCAGGAGTTCTCCTGCAGGGATGAGCCCACAAGTCCGTGAGCCAACTCCATCGTTATCTGCCAGCCTGGGCTCAGCTGAGACGCTCTGCGATGATGATGTACCACCAATACCTTTGGATAGCAAGGATGGTAAGTTCCAGTAAACACAGCTTGTTTTAACATGAGGAAAAGTGGTGAGAAAGTACATTGTGAGTAATCCTTGCAGTTTTAATGACAATAAGGCGCTCTATCAAAACCACATGCAGAAATGTCAAAACAGCTGTAACCTGATAAGACTCAGGGGTTGTTCTAAAGGGTCTGGAACTGAATTGTTGGCGGGAGATCTCTTGATTATTGTGAGTTGTGTCAGAGAGGTTTCAAGGATCAGTTTACTTCTGGAGCATCCCTCAAATGCTTGATTGAATGTGGAGCTCTGGAGACCAAGGGGAGTTTTTCAAATCTGGAGAGTCTGAAGACAGGGTGAATGCCTTTTGGGCTCATGTTCCTCAGCAGTTTTCCCAGTACAGCAGGTAGCTACTCCCATCAGGGATGGATATTTGCATGTGAGGTGTGCTTGGTCTGCAGGAGTCATGGGTCTGAAGGTTATGGCCACATGAATGTAGGGACCCAGCATTTCCTAGAATAACATTGCATCGTACCTGAATGACTCTTTTCCACTTTTAATGTTTTTTTAGCTGATCGGCATATACATAAAGACCATGAAGAACTGAGAAATTAACTTTCGCTTTTTTCTATCTTTATATTTTCTTCCAGGAGTCTCAGGTTCAGCAGCATCTGCAGTAACACTTGGACCTCTTGTACTTGGGGATGATGAACTGGTGTACACTGTGGTTACTGGAGGTGAGGAGGACCTTGACATTACTGCTCTCATTGAGAATGAAGGCTTGGCTGGTCGTCCAGTAAGCATCATCAGCTTCAACAGTGACTGTGGCTCTGCAACTGCCCTCGCTACTGGCTCTCAACCCATTTGTACTGCTTTAGATGGAGTTATGGAGGATCACATGCTTGTAGGTCCTGCAGCATCTTCGGGGGTTTCAGATGTTGTTGCCATGGCAGAGGTTAGTGCTACTTTGATCGTTTGGTTTGAATTTGCAAATATAAAATAGATTTGACATTATTTAAACCTTAACAGGCACATTTTATAATTGTTTCTGGATTTCAAGATGTCATACTTGATTGGTTTTAGGTGGCAATGGCCAAGCTGCGGACAGAAGGTGAATCCTTAACCACAGGAATGTCAAATTGTGGTTCACCCAACTCTTCCTGGGTGAGTGATCTGAGCGTGGGCAGCGAAGCTGATCAGTCTCTTCATAGCTTCAGCCAGTCCCAGAGCCAGCAAGGGGAGGCACTGGCTGATCCTGATCCCAACCAGAGCTTTGGAATTGAGACGTTGGATGGTTATGAAAATGGTGGTACCCCAAGAAGAGGGAGTCTGGAAGGAGAAATGGTACTGTCAGAGAACCAGAGTGATAAGGGTACTCCAACTAAAGAAAGGCTGAGAAAACTGCCTCCTTCCATGGCTAAAACTAACATCCAAATTCTGACAGGACCTGGCAACATATCTCCTTTCAAGACCAACATCCTTGTTCACCCATGTGCAGCTGTCAAACCCATGGTTGTCCAGGAAGCCACCATCCTCTCCTCACCTACAAAGGCCAACTTTATGAAAGATCCAGTCAAATCCAATGCAGCATTTATAGCATCTATTTCAAGTGAGATGAGCTTTGAAGACCCCTGGCTGAAACGTGGTACAGAAGAAGGAAAGTCCAAGGAACTAGTGTGTGAAAGGAAACTGGAGAAGAGGGAGGCAGAGCATTCGAAGGGCCACTCAATAGATAAGGCAAATGGTGGGGGTGGTGATCATGGCAGTTCAAGTTCAGGTGGTGAGGTGGTGTCATCGCCAGACTCTTTTAAGCGAGTGGTGGATGGTTGTGAGATGGTGGCTGTTGTTGCCCAAGGTGAATGCTTGACTAGTGTTTATAACCCAGATATCCACCGTACAGCTAGTCTACCACGCGGATGGCACCGTGTCAACCGCCATGACGGCTTAGACAATGGAAGCGAGTACCGTAATCTTGGAGTCACCACTTCAACTCCTTGTAGTCCCCGTGCCACACTTGATCGCTGGGGATCCAATGGAAAGCAGGGCTTTTTCTCTCATAAAAAAGGGGGAATCCCACCGCTGCCGCCTGTACGAAAGTCCAGTCTAGATCAGCGGAACAGGGCAGCCAGCCCTCTCCAGCAAACCACACATGGAGTCTCATCGCAGGGGAACTCGTCAGATGATGCAGGGGTATCTGGCTGTGGGCCTGCAGGAGTAACTCGACAGCGAGGCTCCAGCATAGACAGTAGTAGGCTTTTCAGTGCCAAGTTGGAGCAGCTTGCCAACAGAACCAACTCTCTGGGCCGAGTCCACAGCTCACACAGTGGTTCCCATCATTATGACTGCTTTTCCTTGGAGAGAGGTGAGAGTCTTAGAGGGGGAGGGGGAGTGAAGGGAGACAGCACCATGCCTCGCACTGGACGCAGCCTCAACCGTGCTGGATCACTATCTTCTTCTTCTGGAAACACCAGCAGCCTTTTCAGTGGCAGTACCAGTCCAAACAGCGCTCCACAGTCACCAGCTAAGACCAGCAGCCAGTCAAAGATATCAGCAGTTAGTAAGCTGCTGATGACCAGCAGTCCCAAGGCCAGGAGTCTGTCTGCCTCCAGCACCAAGACTCTGAGCTTCTCTACTAAGTCTTTAAGCCAAAGCTCCAGCCGGAGCTCCAGCCTTCCTCCTAATGGAAAGGTAGGAATAAATATTTCTTCAAAGTAAATGATCACATGCTCACTTTCTAAGACCTTCCTCAAACTGTGTTTAGCTTTAACGTCCATCCTTTAAAGCAGGGTCCCCAATCTCAGTCCACGAGGGCCGGTGTCCTTGCAGGTTTCAGATCTCACCCTGTGTCAACACACCTGAATCACATGATAAGTTCATTACCAGGCCTCTGGAGAACTTCAAGACATGTTGAGAAGGTCATTTATCCATTTAAATCAGCTGTGATGGATCAAGGACACATCTAAAACCTGCAGGGAAACCGGCCCACGTGGACTGGGATTGCTGCTTTAAAGTAATTAAAGGATGTTGGCTTCCATTTCTCCTTCCATCCACCTAAACCACTTTACTTGTCTTTTTAGCCCCAGAGTTCAGTCCCGGCCCCTGTGCAGCAGCAGGGACCTGCCCCTGGGTCCTGGTCTACCCAGTCTCTGAGTCGAAGTCGCGGGGGAAGTCTGGCTGCTAAGCTTCCTCTCCGAGCTGTTAACGGTCGAATCTCAGAGCTACTCCAGGGGAGTGCTGGCTCCCGTTCCAGGAGTCATGTTCAGGGAGGAGGCACAGATCCAACAGAGGAAAGAGGGACGAGGTTTGTTAGTTTTATATCATAAAAGTATATTTACATATACTGTACACCTATTTAGTGGTTCCTATGGAAGAATTTTTCATTTATTCATAGAACAGCTAATATAAAATGCAAGATTAGATCCATATATTATGCAAGAGTAATTTTGGCAAGTCGTGATAATGTAAGGTGCAAACTGTAAGGCAAAGTGACATTTAAGTTCATTCAGATAATAATCTGTTCGAAGTTATTTACTGCTTCCTATTTCCTTGTTCTCAGTGGAGGAGGAGGTGGAGCAGGAGGCGGTGGGGGAGATAGCCTGGGAGAGGAGAGGGCAGCAGTGGTACAAACACTGCCTTCTCCCTACAGCAAGATTACAGCTCCCAGAAAACCACACCGCTGCAGTAGCGGCCATGCTAGTGACAACAGGTACAAGCTTTAGGGCTCTGAGGAATTTGAAACTTAAATTTCACAAAATAAAACATGTATTTTTTCTGTATTTTGCATCATCTCTAACTGTGATCTCATAATGCCTCTAACAGCAGTGTGTTGAGTGGTGAGCTCCCTCCGGCAATGGGGAAGACGGCTTTGTTTTACCACAGTGGAGGCAGCAGTGGGTATGAGAGCATGCTGAGAGACAGCAGTGAGAACACAGGAAGTACCTCCTCTGCTCAGGACTCCCTCAGTGAGCACAGCTCAGCCACCACCTCCTCCCGACGGAGCTCCAGAAGCAGCAAGAAGAGCAGGAGCAACACAGGTCACAACACAAATTTTCGAAACATAAACATCTTCACCCCTCAACTAAAGCCTGATAATCTGCTTGCTATTCTTTATAGGAAGGCAAATTTAGGATTTTCCTCAACATAACTAGTGGTAATTGTCTTAGGACTCCTAATTAAGCTGGCACAAGCACAAGCGTTAAAAACGTGAAATTAAATACACCGTGTGCTAAAACCACCCAGATGGCTAGTTTTTATAATTACATGAATAAATAAAATCTAACATCTGTACCATTTCTATTCAATGTATCCTCAATGTGTGATGTTTACCCACTTTTACCATATTAACTTTTACAAACATTTTTTTTTTTCAAAACAACAGTAACATAGAAGTGCTGGAAATAGAAATAGACACCTTTGTGATGTTGAAAAGCACTGTAACAAAAGAAGCGAACAGTTAAGGGAAATGTGAAGAAAGCTGTGGCTACAGGAGGTGCTGGGTAAGGTAAGGTGACCCTGACCAGTCATCTGTGAAATGGTAAAAGGGAATCTGCTGGTGTAGGCTGTAATGAATATATATTCACCAGAACAGAACACAGAGAGCTTGCTAATGTGCCTGCCAAATTACTGTCTATTGGTTAAGCATGAGGATTGATATGTGCATAAAAAATCAGATTGAAGAGAGGCAGCTCCTTCCAGTGTGTGTCTAATTATTGATTCGAAAGGGAATTAGCCTTTCCATCCAAGTGTGCGGGAAGCAGTCTCACCTCCTGCCATGCAGCGTAAACTCCGGGTTTACTCTCATTTTGCTTTCACCACAACCGATTCTGTGGATCAAAGAGCCACTTCAGTGCCACAAGATGACACAAAGGTGTGAAGGATTATTCTGTGTTTATTGTGAATCAAGGTGAAGCCAGTAAGCGAGGAACGATTGATACAGTTGAGCCTGTAGTGATAGAAAACTGATTATACTCTTAATAATAAAAAGGCAGAAGGAGCATGTGTATAAAGGACCGAGGCAATATCCAGCTGAAATGTTAATTACATCTCCAGCTGAGTCTCTCTTTTTATCCTTGATTTTCATTAGACTGGATTCATGTGCTCATTCATTCACCTCTCTCCTCATCTTCCACGTATTCACCCCATCTCTCTGTCATTCATCCAGCTCGCTTCCCTCGCATCTTCCTCTCCCCGAAGACTCAATCTTTCTCTGTCCCGTTCTATGCTGCTTCCTAATGAAATACAAATGTCTCTGCTTGACCTTTATGCGCTGCTTCGAGACCAAAAGACAGCTGCAACCTTATTAAAATCAGCACTTCCTCTCCCCTCTCTCACACATACCTTATCACTGACTTTCTGGTGAATCTGATAACTCTCATTCCTGTTGACATGTCTGGAAATTTCTATGCAAAGCGCACGTGTGTTCAGTGTTGCGCAGTGGTTAGATTAGAGACTGACCCGCTGCTATTATCTATGAGCTCTACCTGCTTTTTTATTTATCTCACTTCACTTCTCCATTATCAATTTCACATTCTGTCTCGCGCAACAGTTTTCTGTTGTCCCCTCCTTTATGTCTCTCTCCAGTGAGTCTTTTATCTGCCTTCCTCCCCTCTCCCACCGATCATGTCTGTGCAAAACAAGAAAGGTATGCCCTCTGAGTCAGCCGACACTTAAGGGGTTTTATTGTGTTCAAGGAAGAATCTGAAATTTGGAAAGATGTCTTTTTTCTTAGCAGAGAGATGTCAGATATATTGCAGTTCAATGTAAGACTAAAGCTAAACTGCTGTACTATAAAATAGTTCAAGTAATGTCTCCCATTTTTTTCTTCATTGCTACACAACAAATATGATTTAACAGAAATTTAAGAATGTGTCAAATGTGTTAAATCAAAAAAGATCATATAGCTATGTCTGAAGACCCCGAGGGTGAATATTGGTCATTTCATTGCTGTAGTTTCACATTGTTAGTACAGGGTTGGGCCTGTCTTTGCCTTCAGAGCTTTTTAATTCTTCATGACAAAGATTCAATAAAGTCCTGGAAACATTCCTCACAGATTTTAATTCATATTGACATGATATCGTCACAAATTAGCTTGAGATCTGGTGTACGTGAAGGGTGCTTGACTACACTAAATACATTGTTGTGTTCAGGAAACGCATTAAAGATGATTTTAACTTTGTAGTGTGATATCCTGCTGGAATCAGCTATTAGAAGAAGGGTACAGTGCGATCATAAAGGGGTAAACATGGTCAGCTACAATAGTCAGGTAGGCTGTGTCATTTAAGTTATACTAAATGGGTGCTGTCACTACCACCAGCAGCTTGAACCCTTGATGCACAGCAGGAAGGATCTATGCTTTCATGTTGTTCACACCAAACTCTGACCCAGCAGCAGTTTTCTGATCTTCTATTGGCCGATTTCTGTGAGTCCGGGTGATTTACAGCCTCAGAAGTAGCACCCGGTGTGGTTTTCTGCCACCCGCTTCAGGATTTGACATGGGCATTTGGACATGCACTTCTGGATACATCGGTTATAACAACTGGTTATTTGAGTTACTGCTGCGTTCTTATTAGCTCAAAGCAGTTCAGTTATTCTCTTCTCTGTGGGTTCTGTTGTTTGTTTGTTTTTACCATTATCTATAAACTCTAGAGATAGTTGTATGGGAAAACTCCAGTAGGACCATGTGTCATTAAAGGTTCTCAGTCATCCAGGTCATCGTAGTCTAAGAAGTTTGGAAAGAAAAAGGCATCTGGACTTCTTTAAGTTGCTTGAAGACGTTTCACCTCTCATCCGAGAAGCTTCTTCAGTTCTAGGGTCAAAGGGTGGAGAGTCCCAGATTTAAGCCCTGTGGGGGTATCCCCCCCAAGAGGGACAAATATCCATCATTGCATATGCCACATGTTCCTTTACTAAAATGATATGCTGCTTCCTAAATGTGAAGTTTTGTTTTTCTGCAAACTGCCCAATAACAATGCACCTTATGTCCCTCTTGGGAGGAAACTCCCACAGGGCTTAAATCTGGGACTCTCCACCATTTGACCCTAGAACTGAAGAAGCTTCTCGGATGAGAGGTGAAACGTCTTCAAGCAATTTAAAAAAGTCCAGACTTTTTTTTTTCCTTTCCCAGCTCCTTAGACTTAGGTAGGACCAGGACATCTGGCAGGAGCTCACTGAGTCACTTCAGACCTCCTTTGTCCCCATTCTGATAGTTGATTTGAACCTCATCACTTTTGGGTATTACTACACCCTAGAATTATTTTAGTGAATAATAAAGTTCAGCACTATAATATCAGTATTTGTTGTGCTGATGCGCTGTTTGAGGATTATGGAGCTAAACTAACGGTGATCTTGAGAGTAAAACGCACTGCAAGCAAACTAAGCATATGAATGAGATAAAACAAGCAGAGTTGAAAAATTCTTTAGCACTTTGTATATTTAGGAAAAAACTGCATCAGATCGGCTCAGATCAGTTATTTTTTAAACATATACAGCTTTTTTTGCACTATATAACCTGGCACTTCAATGCTATATAAAATGCACCAAAAAGTAGAATGTATATAACTCCAAACATGCGATATTTCTTCAATTAGGATTAAAAAAGGGTAAAGAAAAGACACTTTTTATTCTGCTGTTCATATGAACAGTTTATCGTCTTAGCTCAAAACGTCACTATTCCTGTCGTCAGTGTGTAACAGTCTTTCAGTAATCTTCTTTTTATTTGTTCTTTTAGGTCTCCAGCGTCGACGTCTGATCCCAGCACTAACCTTGGACTCCTCTTCATCATCGCCTTCTCACCGTTCCTCCAAACAAGCCATCACTTCCTCTTCTTCCTCCTCCTCCAGCCCTGGTGCATGCTGGGTCGACGGGCCACTTGGGCCACCTGCACCCTCAAACCTCCGGGCAGTGACCGCAACAACAGAAACCTTTGAGATCAAGGTGTACGAGATAGATGATGTTGAACGGCTGCAGAAAAGGAAGGACAAAGGAGGGACCAAGGTGAGAGGGAGGAAAGACACCTGAGCTACACAGCTGTTGTAGGTCAAGTGGTGGAGCAGGTCAACAAATTGCAGGGTTGGAGATTTGATCCTTATCTCTTCCTGCCCGTATGTCAACACGTCCTTGAGCAAAAATCTAAATTGCTGTTTGTGTATTTAAACCCAGGGGGAAAATTATTACTGTGGACAATGACGGTGGGTGATGGGCAGAAAGTAAAAAATTCAGGCATATAAGTGTCATCACAAGGTGCGTTGTTATTGGGCAGTTTGCAGGAAAACAAAACTTCAAATTTAGGAAGCAGCATATCATTTTAGTAAAGGAACATGTTGCATATGTAAAGATGGATATTGATAATATCACTCAGTGAGTTTGCATTAGAGCTAAACTGAAACCTTGAGAATAACGTTAATGTCTGGTGCTATCTTGTCTCCTTGGAGCCAGGCGAGGCTCCAAATATTAGCAGGGTGGAGGAGGAGAGTGTAGCCAGAAGCTAACAGACGAGTTACATTTAAAGCAGTTTACTTAATGTGACAGTTTGTGCATTAAGATTTAAAACCATAAAGAAAATATATTTTCACTTTCTTGGATAGTGGAATCCCCTGAGGGTCTACTGGTATTACTTTCAAAGAACAGGACAAAAATTACAGTGAACCCAAAACTGATTAAGACACGCTGATGAAAAGCAAAACCATCTATGGAAAAGTTCTGCATGCACCCCCAGCAAGTGATGACAAAAGAAAATTAAACGTTATTACAACATATCATAATCTAAGCAAGATTTTATTGTTGTCAATGCCATTATCAGTTCTGCCTACAGATATCATTGGTTGTCAGTTCCTCCTTTCCAGGATTAACGTAGCACTTTATTATGACTGACTCTGAATACAGGGTAGAATCAGAGTAGAAAAACAGGCTAAATTGGACTTGGTTCTGCTGAAACCTCAGTAATGAGATCAACCATGACAGGAAGTGATTTATTATTCAGATGAACCAGACAATTTGGCACCAGTTCTCAACTAAAACAGGTTCTTGGATTCCAGCTTTACTTCCGGCTTGCCTCATCCAAACAGTATCTCTCATTCTCTCTCTAAAGCCTAAAAATAGTCACTAATACACTGATTAGGAAGAGTGAACTAATGACACCAGAGTGACTAGAACATTTAATTGAATTTGTAATGGAAGTTGATACTGGGAGTGTTTTTGGAGCCACCACTCAGCAATCCTTGGTTACGATGGTTGTTGCCACTTGATATTTGTACATGCGGTGTTCAGAGCTGACACATTTTAAAAATATCTAGTTCCCACCGGACTACAGTTATGTAGGAGGCTGACTAGGAAGCACGTGTAAAAGAGGGAGGAAGAAGAAAATAGCAAAAAACTTTTAGGATTTATTATGGTTGACTGAACGGGAAGGATGAATGGATGTCTTTAGAAGAGTGAAGGAGAAGGAGAGCAGAAGTGCAAGATGGCTATTGCTCTTGATTCCAGTGACACTGATGTGATGAATAATGGTGGTGAAGCACATTAAAAAACAGTAAGTGTTGGACACTGCTGCTAATGGAAAACCAGAAGAGGAAGCTGGTGGTTGGGCAATGGATAAAAAAGGATGTGTGTTGTTGTGACAGTGTGGAAAGAAACCAAAAGGTTTTAAAAAATACAACAGCGAGGATTTTCAGAACATGAATAGCTCAACATTAGCATTTAGTTCTGTGTGAACAGTGAACTTTTTAAATAAATCTACATAACTTGGCTTACTTAAAAAAAACGATTCTAAATTCTGAGGACTTTGCAGAATAAAATTGTTAAACTTAGGAAATTGTTGTAAATGAATGCAGGTTTTGGGGGGGTTTCCACTGTTAAACCTTTATGTGATCAGAGGAGAGAGCACTGTGAGCACTGGAAAAGAGAAATGGAGAAAAAGCATGAAATATAGATTTTCCCTGCAGCAACTTTAAGAAAGCCACAATCGTGTTCCAGTGAAAGCTGCTCAGTGTCCGAAGGCGCTCAGCTGCAGCCACAGTGGGAGACGAGGAGGTGCGAATGTATTTAACTGTGTGAATTTTAAGCGTGCTGCTGCTGAAGGAGACCCACCTGTGTATCACAACACGCTCCTCTGAAAAAATAAAGCTAAATAAAATCCGTGTCTATCTGTCTGCCTTCTCTGTGTGTCAGGAGGTGGTGTATGTCAGTGCCAAGCTTCGTCTGTTGGAGCACCGCCAGCAGCGAATCGGTGAAGTCAGAGCCAAGTACCAGTGTCTCAAGAAAGAACTGGAACAAACCAAACAGTACTTGATGCTGGAGCCACACAAGTGGACCACTGAGTGTAAGTGTGGACCTCTGACACATCAGGGAATATAAGTATGTGTGAGAGAGAGAGCAAAGGAGGTTAGAAACTGTTTGTTTTAGTGGAGGATTATTCTGAAATAAATAAAACTTTTATGTTTAAGTTATGATGCATATTTTTATATTTTACATGACTCATGTTAATTACTAATGCTGTGCTACATGACTGCTGGTTCATTCTTCAGACAAATACATTCTGTCATTTCATTATTAAAAATATGAAGTGACTGGGCATTATAGATTTGACTTCAATAGACACAAAAATGCATTTGTGGGAAGGATTGTGTTGTTGCAGATTGATGCATCTGATGGGGCAAACTTGCACAATACAAAATAATGTTTTGCTTTGTTGTGTTTTTTGTAAGGGTGTGGCTTAATTGCCCTCAATTGCACTGTAAGGACATTTTCTTACTACTGTGCAATTTAGTAAATCAAAATCATCTAAACAGGCTTGTGCATACAATCGGCATACTGCCATGCCCTAATCTTGGGAGTTGGGAGTTCGCCTTGTAATCGGAAGGTTGCCGGTTCGAGCCCCGGCTTGGACAGTCTCGGTCGTTGTGTCCTTGGGCAAGACACTTCACCCGTTACCTACTGGTGGTGGTCAGAGGGCCCGGTGGCGCCAGTGTTCGGCAGCCTCACCTCTGTCAGTGCGCCCCAGGGTGGCTGTGGCTGCAATGTAGCTTGCCATCACCAGTGTGTGAATGGGTGGATGACTGAATGGGTGGATGACTGAATGTGGTAGGCGCTTTGGGGTCCTTAGGGACTAGTAAAGCGCTATACAAATACAGGCCATTTACCATTTTAATCTTTTTTTTAAGAAAACACATTTAATAATAATAATTATCAATAAGTAGTAGTGATTTAATACAGCTGTGTTTAAATTTGCTAAGCTAGCTAGCCGGCATTTCTTTGAATAAATGGTCAGAGGCACTTTTTGTACATTTTTTGCAAAGTACAAACAAACTCAGGTATGAAAAAAATGGATAAAGCTCTGATTTGTGTGTGAATTGTGATGTGAATCCTAATCATAACAGTTCTTGGATAATAATGCAGATTTTACATATGTAGCAATAGGCTACATCAGACTTAATTATTCTGTTATGTACCTATTGGGCTGTATATGAGTTAAAAGTGCAACCAACATAATGAATAATGCAACCATAAAAGAAGGGCTGGAGTTCCTATTGATCCTCTGAGATCTTATTCTACGCTGCTACATGTCCCACAGATGGGGGAGGGTGGTCTTGAAGCTTCTCTCAGCTAACAGACCACCTGCTTGGTGCAACTAACCATCCAGGTGTTGATACTCCCACTCAAGATGCAGGTGTAGAAGTTCCTGTGCACCCTGAGTGGGAGTTTAAAGTCTCTTAGGTAGCTGAGATGCTATAGGTGCTGATGGGCTTTCTTCACCAGGGATTTCATGTGTCAGGACCATGACAGGTCCTTTGTGATGTAAACACTACGGTGTTTAAAGTTATCTACCCTCTTCACATGGGCCCCAAATATGCAGAGGGCCAAATTTCCTCCGCTACTCTCTCGTAAAGTCCATTATGAGGTCCTTGGACTTGCAGGGATTTAGCTGGAAGTTTTTCTCTTTACATAATTCGATAATCTGAGACCAGCAGGCAATGCCATCACTGTTTGATATCAAGCCCATTACAGCTATGATGTTGGAGTCTGAGGTGCTCACAACAGTGACCGGTGTAGAGTAGATGATTAACTCATTGGCCGCCTTCTTTTTTCTTAAATCATAATTGTTATTAATTATTATTATGACATTTATCATTATTCCATTTTAACAATAACATTTAAAATATAACCAGTGGCACCTTTTTAATTATTAAACCCACATTCAACAGCATTTTATCAAGGAATGATGTATTTTCTCCACCTTTCTATTTGTGTCCAGTTGAGCTGCAGCAGGCCTATGAAGTGGACTCATTGGAGTATTTGGAGGCTCTGGAAACAGTGACAGACAAACTGGAGACCAGAGTCAACTTCTGCAAAGCCCATCTTATGATGATCACCTGCTTTGATGTGTCCTCAAGGCATCAGTAGACAGATGGAGGGACGGAGAAGTGGCCTCGACGATGTCAATGTCTAGACCATTCCCCCTGACTAATCAAACACATTTAGAAAATCTTTAACTGCAGCTCGACATTTGGAAGGATGAACACAGGAATAGACCGACCGCATGATCCTGCATATTATTCCAGCGTCTTGTCCAGATGTGAGTAAGCAGAAGGCCAGGTGGCCGGAAAAATCAAAAGAAGATTTACGGAGAAAAATTAACAGAAAAACAGAGACAAGATTTGTAGATTTGTTTGGTGGGGCTTGGAAACAACCTCAGAAACGATCTAATGGATGGGCTACTTTCAATCAGAGAAAATATGGCTGCCCAAATAGTGTATGAGAGTCTAAAAAGACATGTCAAACCAAGTAACCAGAGAACAAAATAATTGGACCGCAGTGACACGCAGTGAGTCAAACTTTGAAAGAATGTACCGAGAGCAAAGAAAAGGCTATAGCTGAACAAAAACTGCCATTTTTTAAGAAGGAGAAAGCTGAAGTTGAAGTGCAAGAGAAGAATAATTTCCACATCTAACACATTTTGGAAGAACATTTTTTACATGGTTAAAAGCCTTTGGCTGTAAATACAGAGTGCTGACTACAGAATGGCCTGGTATTGTTGTGCAGCAACTAAAAGAGACTAACCGAGAGAGAATGACAAGAGGACGAAGGAAAAGATTTAGAAGTGCCTTGTGAACATTTCAACAATACCAAGACCAAGTCTCCTTCTCTCTAACTTTGTGTACAAGTAAGTATGGTGCTAGTATAGAAACATCCAGAAAAGATCAGTGTCCTTGGAAGCAGTTTTCATTTTCTTTTCTAAATGTGATGTTTTACTGTGGGTCAGTGTTTCACTATATGATAAACAAACTAATAATGTGTGTTTCAATGTATGGTCTTTGGTACATTGATTAGAGATCAGAGAAACAAAGTTAAAGTGGACCTGTTATGCTCTTTATTTTTACTCTCGGACTCCACAGGAGCCGCTTTGCATGAGTAACAGATCAAAATAATCCTAATTCATTTTATACTGGGCCTCAGTGAAGTGCTCTCAGTTCATCCTCTGAGAGAAAAAACATTATAGTTCTTCGTACTTATTCCCAACAGGAAAAGCATAATAGGTCCCCTTTAAAGGAAAACTACAGATTAACTTAATTAAACTTGGAAGGACCAAAAACCTAAAGTTAAAAGCATTAAACATTTTTCCAGGACACAAAGTTACGTGTGTTTAAACAAAAACACTGAATCTGGTATCCTGTGGTGTCGTTTTTACTTTGGCTTTACTCACAAACGGAGCACATGTGACTCTTGGCCCTCCGGGGCATTCATACACGATGTTTCCGTCGATAGAGATTTTTAATGTTCACAAAGCTATGAAATGTCAGAAGGTAGTAGAGGTGAAAACACTTCTCTCTGATCTGGTGTTAAATACAACCAACGACTGACTCCCTGCCTCCCTGCCTGACTCACAGGCAGTCTGTCTGTTATTCGTATCTGTGTTGTTCTGCTCTATTCTAAAAGAAACTGAATGATTTGTCATTGTGTGTGTTTTATAATAAGGTATCCTTTTTTTATTTGAGTGCAATGGGACCATGTAGAGACTATGTACGATAGTAGCATTGAGCAGGATAATCGAAATCTGAAGACATATTTATAGATAAATTGTGAGGGACACACAGGTGCGTCAATATACTGTGTTTAACATTTAATTATAATGAAACAAGGTAGTAGGTTTAATCAATATTTTGGAACTACAGTTATAGGGTGTTTAAACACTTCTAATATCCCCTATATTGTAAAGGACAATTAAATTATATTAAAAAAATTAAAGGAACCTAATTAAAAAGGGAGGAGATGAGCTTAAAAGACATAGTTCTCTGCCTGGTTCCACTTTTTGGATGGATAGCAACTCCTAAAATTTGTTAGTATTATTATCTATGGTGCTTGAGATACTTATGATCTAAATGTTTGTACAAATATAAATATACGAAAGAGTCCATTTCCCCCTGAAACACGAAACAACGCCTTTCAAATGCTTCTTCTACATCACTGTCATTGTGTCTGTTGTTGTCGAGCAGAGAGCATTATGGGAGAGCGACTTGAGAGCAGTGGAAATGATGTCACCGTATTGGTGTAATTTGTCAAAAGCGTTGTACTGCTGATTTTTTTTCTCCACTAAGAGCAAAAAACCAGAACGTGCTGTCGCTGAAACAGAAAATACAGTTAAGTTTTTATCTTTACGTGGATCTGAATGAGGAAATGATTTCATGTAGTGCACACTGGCAGGGATAGCCAAGAGATAATCTAGTGAGAAATTACCCCTGAGAGCAAGACGCTTTTGACAAACATGAGAGGCTTATTTTGTTTTTTAACAGCATCTCTGATCATTTCCTGTTTTTACCCCCGTGTTCATCGTGCAAGTCATGAATGAAAGTTAATTTATTTGAGTTGCTACTTAATGTTCTTATTTATGTACACCTCATGATCTTACAAAGTTACTATGCATTGATGAAAAAGAAAAATAACTGTACATACTTTGCTAAGCCCATGCCATATATAAATATATATACTGTGCACATATCATATATGCCATCATTTTTATTTTAGATATTTTTTTTGTTGTTGCTTTCATTTGCTCCTGATGTTCCTCTTGAGGATTTCAATGGGTTTGGTTCCCCAAACATTCACATGCAGAACAGGGATGCTAGTTGATTACATGCAAATCAGAAGCCTTCCAGTATGAAGGCAGCTGTGTTGCTTTAAGAGAAACGTCTGTGTCTTATGAACTGCAGCTCTGTGTAATTAGCAGCGAGTGTTTTGGGAAATCTAACCTCTAAATGAGCTAATGGCTTGTATTGAACTATCCTTTTTAAGATGCTATGTGGGAGGTTTCTTACTTGATATGTTACTGCCAAATCTAATGGGATATCCCTTTATTATTGTAGTAATAATCAAAAATTGCTAGAAACTATTACAGCTAAAAGAATAGCGGGGTGTTTTAAATCAAGTTATTCACAGATTTCCATCTGCAAAGTCACTCTGTAAGGCACAACATAAGCATCACATGATCTATGGAATAAACTGACAAATATGCTGTGCTGGTGCATATTTTGTAGACACCTTTAAGAATTATAATGTGCTATCTGTAAATCTCACACAAGGCATCTTAGGGAGCATTGTGTGTTAAAGTCCGGGTCAGACCACATTTACCAAAAACAGATGTTATCGTTAGCATTAGGAGTCAACTTCTGCTTTGCTCAGTTGTAAGACACAGGGTCAGTTGTTTGAAGATCTCTGGATAACTAAAAAAAAATTTAAAAATCACTTTTCTGTTCCAGTCTCTTGATAAAAATGCCAGTTGTGAGACATATTCATGCTAAATACCCTCAGTAATTCTATTTAAAACAACACATTATCAGTGTAAATGCGGAACAAATGGTGCGCAGGAGTCTCGCTGTGCTCATATTGTCCACTGCAGATTTACCGTTTTTGTGAAATCTGGTCTGACATATGGTAAAGACGGAAGAAAAAGATGGAGGGATGTAAATAAAGGAATGTATTAAAAGAGTTTCACACCTGATGCTTCATTCTTTGCACACATAATAGACGAAGTAGTGCGCAGATGTCCAAGAAGGCGTGCTGTTTCACTTCTGATGAACTAAAAATCTTTTGCATTACGACTCAAACTCATCAGAAATTTCAATGATGTAACATGGAACACGTAACATTGTACGTTATTGCATTGGGCTCTTAGATTTACATAAACAAGGGACTGGGACAACTCAAAAATATCATTTAGTTTCCAGAGCATGTGTAAATGTGGACCTTGAGTACCCTGTAGGCAGCTTTTCTGTGACATACAGTAATGCCCTGTTGAGCCTGCTTTGATCATCAATGCACGGCAGGGAACAGGAAGGAGGAGAAGGCAGGAATGGGAGCGAGGAGAAATAATAGATTAGAGACGAGAGAAGAATAAAGGTAGCAAAGGGGAAATGCAAGAAGAAAGGAAGACAAGTGAGAAAGAAGAGGAGTACAGGACTGCTTTTTATGCAAGAAGAGAGGAGTGACAAGAAGAAGAACCAAAACTGTACAAGAGAAATAAAGTAGGTGAAATTATTCAATATAAGATTACAGTGTACTGAATTTTAAAAGTGTAGCAAAAGAAGGATCCTTTAGGTGATATGTAACTAATACTATGAGATAACTGCAGAAGAGCTCAACTCAATACTACAACTCTTGTAGCTGCAACATAAGCCCACCGTGCTTGACAGCTGATAAGAGTGTGTTGAATTATGTCCATCAGCATGTCCACTTTGGTCTCAAATAAGCACGTTGTTCTAGAAGTGGTTTGTTAATTAATTATAATCTTACAAAAACCAGCCATGTTTTTTTCTGTTTTTAGAGAGAAGAACCTTTCTTGTGGCAAACCTTCCAAACAAGTGACACCTGTTCAGTCTTTAATTTTACTATCGTGAACTTAACATGCTAACTGAGGCCTGTCGAGTCTGAGCTGTAGCTCTTAGGTTTTTGTGGAGTGTACACACAGCCTAAGAAATTGGGAACCAATGAATGCAAGAACAGTGACTCTAGCATAGCTAAAAATCCTCAAAAAGCAAGTGTGCAACTTTTAGTCAACATGCAGAGAACAGGTTTAAGTGTTTTCAGGTGACTGCAGTAATGGTAGTTACTATTAAGCTTCACAGTCTTTTGATTTAAGAGTCTGCTCTTAAATCAAAGGACTGAAAAAGCCACAGCGTTCTCATCCTCACAGCCTCAAATACTGTATTTTGGCAAAGCTGCTAGCATCGCCAAATTACATGTGACTACTAACTTGTCACATGTGGACACTTAAAGGACCTCTCGGTCTTTCATTTAAACACGCTGGGTAAGCATCATTGTGCTGCAGGGTTAATGCTTGGTTTTTTTGCTTTTAATTACCTAAATATAATCAAGTACTGAAGCAAAAGTGAGTAAAAGCAAACATCAGTGAGCCAAAGACACACAGGCAGGAAAACTTCTGACTTTTGTATCTTTAAGAAAAGGTAAATTATGGAGAGGAGAGTTATTAAGATGGAGTGAGAGGAAATGAATAATATTAGCAGATAGCGAGTAAGGTGACAGTAAAGGTGAGGTGGTGCAGGGGGAGGAACAGTGATATAGAGTGTCTCTGAAAATGAGAATGAAAATGTGAAAATTAAAAAATGGGGCTGAGTAAATGGTAGAGGTGGGAATGAATTGAGGTGGTGAAAGAAAAAAAAAAACGCATTTGGTGTTCTTTATTTCTGTGTGGTCAGGTTGCCTGCAGAGACGTGCAGTGAAAGAGAAAGAGAGACTCCGGCAAATAGAGAATTTCATTTGAAAGCCTTTGGAGAGTGAGAGAGATATAAATGGGGAAGAGAGACAGTGAGTGACAGAGAGGGAGAGACAGGAGGTTATAGCTAAGAAACACTAAATCTCATTTGATGGATGTTATATGGGAAAAGTGAGCGAGTGAAGGACTGAAAGCAACAAAACCAATGAAATGAGTAATGTAGGTAGGAGCGGTGCAGCAGCACAGACGGCTCCCACAGGCCATTCACTCCACTAGGGTCCACTCAGTCTTTGAAACACAGTAAGCTTGCACCGTTTCTCTCTTCAAAGTTGAAAAATAATCTGTTGATACCTCGTTTCTACAGTGTTTTTCTATAATTACAAAAAATATTTTGAGCCAAAAGGAAAAAAATCAGCTCAGTTTTTTGAGAAGACTCAGAAAGATGGCAGAAAAGCACCCATTCGTGCACACACGCCCCTAGCACATACTGTCATCAGTTTGCATATGGCAGAATTTTGGGATTAACATGGGAAAACTGTGTGTGTGTGCTGCAGACACACTCTGGGCTCATACACTGACAGAGAAACAAAAACAGGGATTAACATGGGAAGTATGTGTGATGGAAATGCACAGAGGGTGATGTATGTACTTTACTAAACCAACACACACACCCTATGATCACTCATCACAATGGAATCTACAGATTACAGAGGAGACCGGGGCCAACAGGGGCTTTCCTCCCTCCCTCAGCTTCTTCCTTTCCAGTTCTCAAACAAGGACAGGATGCAGAAACTTTAGGATTAATGGGATTAACTGTGCTTAAATGTTTCCATAAACCTAATTTAAACAGGATAACAGGCTGGCTACAAAACTGCAGAAATATCACTGGCGTTTCATGGAATTCTGGGAAAAGCAGGTTCTTGGATATCATTAATGAGATGTTTTATGGCTAGATTTTATGACAGCGATTAACGTAAAACTGCACCAAACCAAAGCTAAAAAAGTTTTATTTGCCATGAGAAAGTATAAAGAGGAGCCTGAAATGTTGCTGGAGCTGTTTTAACAACAGTTCCTTACTTTAAGACTGTTGAGACAATAAAGGTCAGGTATGGATGGCAAAATAACAAATCCGTTTATTCAGGTTGATGAATAAAAAGAACGTAAGGCAGTGAAATCAGTTACATGAAGACGTTTCTTTCGCCTTCGTCTTAGTGTCTGCTGGAGGAATGATGATCCATCTCACTGTGACATTCCTTCATCTTCATCGTTAGTTCGGTCGTCAATGGGTGATCTTCACCATGGGTGAACTTTACGATTCCATAAGCCTGGAATAGGAGACATAAGCATAACTAGCTTTCTTCCCTGTTAGTGCCAGAACAATCTTGTATGGTGATGTAATGAAACAGGATCATCACATAATGCTACACAATCTATTCTATAAAGGAAACTGAAAGCAACTGTTTTCATGACATTTTACTTAAAGATTAAGTACTTTAGAGATTATTGTAAAACTAACCGAAGATGTTTTTAATCCTGCCTGATCATCTCTTCTGTTACATGTCTCCACACGATCTTAGGTGCCTGACACGAAGGCAACCGGTCTTCATTTTTGGTTCGTAAAAGAAGTCCCGTTGCCTTCATTTCAAGGGCTCAAGACTAACATGACCTGGTACACAGACGTGTCTCCAGACTTGTTCTATTAGCTAATAATAAAGTTTAAAATGTAAAAAATGTCCTTGTTGATATTTAGTCCTTCAAACCTGTTTGAATGTGTCCAAAGCATCTTCGATGTTTTCCAGGTAATGCTGCAGCTTTCCAACTCTCATCAGCTGGATCCCATGGACTGGATGGGGATCGGGGTAGTACTGTCTTTAGGAAGAAAGACAACATATACATGTAATTAGATTTCACCACAACAAGTGAAAAGTTCCATTATTGTTTTCATTTCTTTCAGGGTGTTGTTCTTCTGGTATCATTTGCACTGTAATTTTCCTTTACATTTATTCTATCTATTCTATTTTTGCTTGAAAATGCTCCATACTGCTCTTACGGGAGCAGTTAATGCTTCTTCTTATGCAAAAAATGGCTGCAATACTAAACAGAGAATTAGTATTCATAAAACCGCTCTGCCCCTGGATGTGGATGGCTGGCTGGGTTAAATCAACAGCAGAGTCCTGCGTAGGAAACCCTGAGGGACATGTTCACAAGCCCTCTGCCAGTTTATAGAAAACATGTACACTGGATGCACAAACTCACATGGCTCTTCTAATATCGGTACAAAAAGTAAATAATTAGTTCATCGCTGCCGAGTCAGGATAAAGCTCACATTACGCCTGCTACATCCTAGGTTCATCAATCATCCCCAATTTCCTGTCTAGCATCTAAGCATTTCCAGGGACGTTAACCAGTGTGGTGCCCACTCCTTGGTCATACTTTTTAAACATACACATTGAAACTGAAATGAAAGTCGCGAAACAACAGCATACACATTTGTATGCTATAATATCCCATGTAGACAAACTTGTGCAAGACCAGCAACTTAATTGTTTCACAAGTCACTTAAAAGAAATAAGTCACTACATAATGAGGTTAAATCAACTTCATTTATCAGCAGGGACATACATGATATAACATTAAGGGTTTCCTTTAATTCATCAGTTTGGTTTCTAAAGTCTGAGGTAATCCACTGACATTCACAGCATGGAACCAAACAGCAAGAGCCATAAACAAGACTAATAAAATCTGCTTTTCCTGTTAGTGTCTCAGTGCATGTGTAATGCATAAACAAGTATGCATGAGTGAGAAAAACAACAGCAAGGGAGAAAAAGTAGAATATTTAGAGTTTCTACAAGTGTGCAAAAAGCTTGCCTCCATGTTTGTTTGAGTACAGTGGGGCAAAAAAGTATTTAGTCAGCCACCGATTGTGCAAGTTCCCCCACTTAAAATGATGACAGAGGTCAGTAATTTGCACCAGAGGTACACTTCAACTGTGAGAGACAGAATGTGAAAAAAAAATCCATGAATTCACATGGTAGGATTTGTAAAGAATTTATTCGTAAATCAGGGTGGAAAATAAGTATTTGGTCACCTCAAACAAGGACAACCCCATGCTCTCACAGACCTGTAACGTCTTCTGTAAGAAGCTTTTCTGTCCCCCACTCGTTACCTGTATGAATGGCACCTGTTTGACCTCATCATCTGTATAAAAGACACCTGTCCACAGCCTCAACCAGTCAGACTCCAAACGCCGCCATGGCCAAGACCAAAGAGCTTTCGAAGGACACCAGGAAAAGAATTGTAGACCTGCACCAGACTGGGAAGAGTGAATCTACAATAGGCAAGCAGCTTGGTGTGAAAAAATCAACTGTGGGAGCAATCATCAGAAAATGGAAGACATACAAGACCACTGATAATCTCCCTCGATCTGGGGCTCCACGCAAGATCTCATCCCGTGGGGTCAAAATGATCATGAGAACGGTGAGCAAAGATCCCAGAACCACACGGGGGGACCTGGTGAATGACCTGCAGAGAGCTGGGACCAAAGTAACAAAGGTCACCATCAGTAACACACTACAACGGCAGGGAATCAAATCCCGCAGTGCCAGACGTGTTCCGCTGCTGAAGCCAGTGCATGTCCAGGCCCGTCTGAAGTTTGCCAGAGAGCACATGGATGATACAGCAGAGGATTGGGAGAATGTCATGTGGTCAGATGAAACCAAAGTAGAACTTTTTGGTATAAACTCAACTCGTCGTGTTTGGAGGAAGAAGAATACTGAGTTGCATCCCAAGAACACCATACCTACTGTGAAGCATGGGGGTGGAAACATCATGCTATGGGGCTGTTTTTCTGCCAAGGGGACAGGACGACTGATCCGTGTTAAGGACAGAATGAATGGGGCCAAGTATCGTGAGATTTTGAGCCAAAACCTCCTTCCATCAGTGAGAACTTTGAAGATGAAACGAGGCTGGGTCTTCCAACATGACAATGATCCAAAACACACCGCCTGGGCAACAAAGGAGTGGCTCCGTAAGAAGCATTTGAAAGTCCTGGAGTGGCCTAGCCAGTCTCCAGACCTCAACCCCATAGAAAATCTGTGGCGGGAGTTGAAAGTCCGTGTTGCTCGGCGACAGCCCCAAAACATCACTGCTCTTGAGAAGATCTGCATGGAGGAATGGGCCAAAATACCAGCTACTGTGTGTGCAAACCTGGTAAAGACCTATAGTAAACGTTTGACCTCTGTTATTGCCAACAAAGGTTATGTTACAAAGTATTGAGTTGTATTTTTGTTATTGACCAAATACTTATTTTCCACCCTGATTTATGAATAAATTCTTTACAAATCCTACCATGTGAATTCATGGATTTTTTTTTCACATTCTGTCTCTCACAGTTGAAGTGTACCTCTGGTGCAAATTACTGACCTCTGTCATCATTTTAAGTGGGGGAACTTGCACAATCGGTGGCTGACTAAATACTTTTTTGCCCCACTGTATACTTCCTTGAATACACAAGTGTGACCAAATATGGTTTTTTTTTGCACGCTTGTATGTCAAAGCTTATACTTATTTACTCTATTTGGCATTAACGATAAAAGCATTAAAAACACTGATACTAATGCATATATATATGTCCAAATTTCAATCCGCTGCAAGGTAATGCATTAAAGTTGCACGTTACTATAATCTCATTCCATTTATCAGAGAGGGGTACACCCTAAGTGAGGACTCAAATGCATGATGCCGATGCAAATGCAGATGTTCGTAAGGAAGGTCTGATCACAGCTGATCAGTTAGACAGGACAAACAAAACAAGAGGGAGCTGCCAGACAAGAGAGAGGACACTGGAACACTCAGCGTGAGGTATGAAGATGATCAGCCACTGAAAGAGAGGGAGACAATAAGGCAAAAACAGAAGGAAGGAAGAGGAAACACAGGAGGACAAGTACAAAAGAAAAAAAGAAAAAAGAGAAAGAACACAAGCATAACTCATGAGCTAGGATGGGAACCTGTGATGAGGGAGTGATGTGACATATTAGCTTACTAATCCGTACACAGTAATTACATCACAGCCCCTGTCTTTAAATCTGAGGCAGTATAGAGTCTACTGGCAGTCCTCTTCTCCTTCTTGTTTCAGCTCCTTCCCTTACGGTTTGCCACAGCGGATCATCATCCTCCATCTCACCCTATCATCTTCTTCTGTCACACCAGCCGTCTCCATGTCCTCCTTCACTACATCCATGAACCTCTTAAGTCTTCCTCTTCCTCCTGCTTGGTAGCTCCATCGTCAGTGTCCTCTGTCTCTCCATTCTGATCACTCCCTACCTGCACTCTCTTCTTCCTCTTTGCTATCCACTGTTCACTTGTTTGGATGACTGACCCCACATATTTAAACTAATCTACCTTCACTACCTCTGCTCCATTCAGCTTCACTGTTACACCCGTTTCCCCTCACATTCACTTGTATTGTCTTCCTTCTATTGACTTTTCCTTTTCTGCCCACCTCTCCAGACTCTCTATCACTGATTTCATGTCCTCACCCTCACATAGTTCTCTATCCCTCCAAACTTCTTCAGCCAGTCCCACAGTTTCTCTCTTGGCACCCTACAAAGACACAGTGCAACTCCTTGTTACCTTCTCTGTAGGTCTTTACCAGCACATATGTGTGCTGTTATACGGGAAATGCACAGTTTATTATACTGTTAACTAGAAATGACGGTACATCACATCTGAGGTCATGCAGAGTAATGCAAAGATAATTCAACAAAAAAGGTAAGAAATTAAAGAGAGTAGATGGGTAATAACAAGTAATGTGTCATTCAAAACCCGATGTTGCTGCCTGCATAAAAGTACACACAGCCAAGGAGACAAATTACCACCTTTCAGTCCTTCTGTCTCTAGAAGGGAACGTTCCAGTGACAGAAAACGACGCAGTTTGTGTATCAGCGGTGACAGATTCAGAGCTGTCATCAAGCCAATCAATGATTTTGACATCAAGAGACTCCCACATCTCTCACAGAAGACACACACACAAACACACACACACACACACACACACAGCTCAGCAACTCTGGTGTACTTCAATGCAAAACTAATAAAATCCATCTAACAGCAGCAGCTGTTTTAAAATAAACACAGGGCCTATTAAACATATTAAAAAACACACTCTTGTTTTGCGTTCCACACGGACATATTTAATGCAAGATCTGCAGATAAGAAAATGTGCTGTCAAATTAATTAGAGGGATTTCTTCTTTTTCCTCTAAATGCATTTAATTATAATTCGTATCTGTGGAGCAAATGGATTTAGATGCACATATGCATAAAAATGGATAAGCTTGACTGCTATTGATATGTGTGCATGACACTGACTGTAAATGTTTACAAATACATGTGTTACAGTGAAAGTTCACACACACACACACACGCTGAACTGGGACATTGCTCATCCTATAAAGATAAATACACACTAGGGACTGTTAGGAAACAGCTTTGTTGTTGGCAAACACTGGAGTTCTCAAACACTCATTTACCCGGCTCTTCTTTCCCTTTATTCTCCTTTCTTTTCCATCCCCCTCCTCTAATCTCTCATTCCTTTTCCCCGCTTCACATCTCCTTCCTCTGCTTCTCCCCGTTTATATTTGTGCTTTTTACCCCGCTAGCTGCAGGGATTAAAGTTGCCAATGTTGTTCAGCTGTTTCCCGCCCTCTCCGGCTGCTCTCCATTCATTTCTCTTCTCCACTCTACCTCTGCAGCCCTCTTTAATCTTCCTTCTATTTATTTGTTCTGTCCTCCTTTCTCTTGATTACATATTTTAAAGAACTGTGCACCGATAAAGCTCGAGTCCTTCTCCATTTCCATTTCCTCCACTTCTCCGTCTCTGACAAACAAACAAAAAGAGCTGTGAGTAAACACATATACATGAATGCACACGCGCATCGGCCTTAATGTATGAGCGTGCGCACACAAAGATAAGGTCGATACAAATCCACTTCACCCTGTTTGACCCGGCATATTTGCCAGTTTTCACTTCTCTCCAGAGTAAAGACACCAGAAGGGGATTCAATACGCGCTATAATAGAAACAGCATCTGATGTTAACCGGGCATTACTCTTAATTATTTCTTTACGGGCAGCAGCTTCCCCCGGCTAAGTTTTCCACTCTTGTTTAACAATAAAATCTGTTCTGGTAATAAAGAGAAATCCAAAATTAATTTCCATGTAGTGGCCACAGCTGGAGTCATTTCAAACTCTATAGTTTCCTAATTTTTCACCACTTTCTACCCACGATGCTAACAGCCCATTTGTTTGAACCTCAAAGCCAAACTAAACTATCAACTGACAAACCAACCAATTAAAGAGGTGGCCCCTTATCCTCTGGTTAAAATTAAATTATTAAACAGAAAGTTCAAAGAATAAACCAACAAAATTAGTAGCCCATGAATAATAAGTTACAATATTGGCTTAATCAACAAGCCAGTGATTCTGACTTCCATGACATACAAACACACACATCAAGCCCACAATCCAATTATAATTCCTCTCATATAGAACCGCAAAGCAATTAGAGTAATTTAATTAATTTGCTGTCTCCTGATTTATCCCCTATTTTTTTTTTCTCCTCGGAAGAGTAAATTGAAGAGAAATACGGTCTCATCGTCATACGGAGCTAGTTACAAAGCTATAGCTCTCGGCTATGCATACGAGAGGCAGTGAGAAGAAGAAATTAATAGTTGTGGAAAAGTGTAGCATTTCCAGGCAAATGCAGTGGAACTAATGAGGCACTTGTTTGGAACAAAAAGATCCACGGCCTGCTGTTTGTAAGAGGGAAACAAGGATTATCTTACTAAGTAGAAGTAACTGAAGGAGAAGGTCAGATTTGCTGCAAGTATTTAGCTTAATTGCGTTTTTGTTTTTTGTCAAATGCAACAGTAATTTCAGTTGTACATTTAAGGGAAATTGCGACAAAGAACATTTAAATCACAGTTAGTCAGCCGTCTTTGCAGACAAAGTCACCAATTAACTACTGCATCTAAAGAAGGTCTTTGCCCGAGTCTCGTAAGCTAGCAGACAACAGAACCACAGCGATCGATAACACTGACTTCTAACCTTTCTGGTTTGCTTAAAGCTAAATGATGCCTGCACAGGATCCTTCGATCCAAGCTGCATAGCTGCAAGCAGCCTTATCGAAAAGAGTAAACAATCTGAGAAAAGTCAAAATTATCCACAGAAACACATTTCTTCAGTTACTTTATTCACCTTGTAACTTTGCCAGGCCATTACCTACAGGTTAGGACGACCAACATCTTCTCATTGGATTAGGTATTTATAAAAGTAGCCTTTCATTAAATATTATATTAAACCAGTTTGTGGTTTTTAGACAAATCTATGCTGTCTGCTAGTCTCGTTTGTCTGCAACATTTTAAACAAACTTAGATTTCATACGCTGACAGCAGGACTCATAAAGACTGACACCGCGGGTGCACTTGGCTGGTCCATCAAGGCCACTGCTGATGCAGAAATCTTATGCAAGAGATTTGTCCCTGTAACACTGCTGAATGTTAATGCAAATACAGACAGAGGAAAAAGGTCTGCGCATTTAAAAATCAAAAACTGAATGATGTAAAAAAGGAAGTATCAAGCTGATGCTATTATTCCACATTCGTGCTGACCTGTAGGTCTGAGAAGATTGTCAGTACTTGTGTTTAAGAAATGGAGAAACAACACTAAGCTACAAAATGTGTCCAGAGATGCTTTTTGCTTTACTTTATGCATAAAAAGTCATCAGAGCATCTACTGAAAGACAGATATCTGGATGCATTCGTGAACAGAATAATCTGGGTATGTGTGTGTGCATATCTATAGCAGTAAAATATGTGCAGTACAGAAGGGGTTCAATAGGCCTGGTGTGCACAGCCTGCAGCAGGTGAGCATTATTCGCAGGGAAAACCCTCTCCATATATCACAAACTGAATAGAGTAACTCTGAAAAGACCTGCAGTGGGAGAGTGTGAAAGAAAAAAGGAATACAGAATGAGGGGAAGGACAGGAGAAATGGAGTGATCGAGAACTCCTGCAGCTATCTTTCTTCCCTAGCATCTGAAGAGCCCAGAGGAAGATAGGAGATGAATATGGAGGATCCTCCTCCCACTCACTTCTCACTTATATCTCCTGAATTTCTTCCACTTTCTTTTTTTTCTTTCAACATTTTCACTCGTCCGTGTCCATTTCATTCATTATACCTGTTTTTAACCCTCCCCCTCCTGTACGTTACCTTTACTCTTCTTTTCCTTGTGATCCCATCATTCATATTTTATTTCCATCATTTCTGCAGATCTTTTTTCCCTCCTCTTTCTTCTGTCAAGTTGTTGATCACCCTGCAGCCCCCCCACCCCACCCCTCATTTTTCATTTATTTCCTGCTTATATCTTTTATACAGAGCCTAAAGCCCCCACAACCACCCCTCTCACTGGCTTTGTCTTTGATTCTTTGACACACGTTTTACAGCAGTTCTCTCCATCCCCTTGTACACATCACCATCTCTTTCTTTCTGCTGCCCTATGTCTGCTTATTTATTTATAGGCCGTTGCTGTTTCTCTCCTGTGGATATGCTGTTGCGGGAGCGTGTGTGTGTGCGAGCACAGCTATCCCAGTAGAGCGCTGCCCTTCACACAAGATCAATTAGTCTTTCTTTCTCTGCATCTCTCTCACACATACTAACACAAACACACACACTTGCTGAAGTGTGTAGGTATAATGTTGAGTTTGTACAAACTGAACAAAAAAAGAAGAGACAAAGTGATGGTTGGACAATCGAAGCTGGGAACTGTTGATGCAATTTACTGTAAATTCAGACGTAGATTTAAAGATTTTTGGATTTGGAATTCAACTCTCTCACCATCATTTCACTATTTTTTTCCCTTGTTCATTGCTTTTACTTGATTCACTTAAGGTTTTTACTCTTTTATTAATTAAAAATGCTGTACTTATTAGATAAAAATATTTGAGGACTTAACAGTTGGCCTGTTGGTTTAGACATCACATTGCGTTCCCAGATTTGAGGGTGATTACCTGCATATACAGAAATCTCAGTTTAGATTTAAATTTTTCTATGAATGGCATAAACATTTTGCTCTGATCTTACAAATTATCTGTTTTAAGCACATTTGCCTGCATGCAAAGCCGAAAATAAAATTCATTTTCACAACAAAAGTTTAAGCTCACTTGAAAAATGGCAAAAAATCATATTTTGCATGGTTTCAACATGCAACAAGAAGAAATGGGAGTGAGATAAAACATTTTTTGAGCATGCAATTTATTGAAATCAAGGCTTCAACTGAAACAGGCTGTTTTACAGCTGATCAAAAGTTTAGGACCACACCTCCAAAGAAACCTGTAACCCCCTCCCCCAAAAGAAAAAAAAAACCAAACTGAAATCAAAGTTCTGAACATGAACTCAGTAATGAGTAGCTCCACCGTTATTGTTGATCACTTCAAAAATTTGTTGCGCTTTGCTTGATGCAAGAGTTTCCACAAGGTGAGTGGGAACATTTGTCCAAGTGGTGAAGAAGGCCGCACGAAGGGCATCTACTGTCTGGAACTGTTGTCCATTTTTGTAAACTTCCCTTGCCATCCATCCCCAAAGGTTCTCAATTGGATTTAGATCAGGGGAACATGCAGGATGATCCAAAAGAGTGATGTTATTCTCCTGGAAGAAGTCCCTTGTCCTGCAGGTATTGTGTACTGTACCATTGTCCTGTTGAAAAAGTCGTTACCAAACAGACAAGGGCCCTCAGTCATGAAGGATGCTCTCTGCAACATCTGGACATAGCCAGCCACCGTTTGACGCCCCTGCACCTCCTGAAGCTCCATTGTTCCAAGGAAAAAGCACCTCAGACCATTATGGCGCCCCCTCCACTGTGGTGCATTGTAAACATCATACCAGCAACACTGGAAACCTTCAGGACCATCAAGGTAAAAAATTTTCTCATCAGAGAATAAAACTTTCTTCCACCTTTCAATTGCCCATGTTTGGTGTTAATTGGTGCTCTCTTGCAAAGTCCAAACGGTCAGATCTGTGACATTCAAGGAGACGTTTCTTTGTTTTTGAAGCCCTTCAGTCTCAGATGCCGTCTGATGTTTATGGGGCTGCAGTCGGCACCAGTAACGGCGTTAATTTGGGTTGAGGATTGTCCAGTATCTTGATGGACAGCCAATTGGATCTTTTTTGTTCCATAACCCTCTGGATCATTTAAGAAATTCCAAATGACTGTCTTACTGTGTCCCAGCTCAGCAGTTCAACAACCTGACCACGTTCAAAAAGGGAACGTTTTTTGCATCAGAATGTCATGACAGTGTGACTACCTGACAGAAAATGACAATGAATCCCCATTTTTGCACAGATTTGGCCTTTTAAAGGCATGAGGTCCTACACTTTTGATCAGGTGTTTCAGTTTAAGTGTTGTTTTCAATAAATTGCATGCTCAATTTTTTTTTTTCTCACTCCCATTTCTTCTTGTTGCATGTTGAAGCTCTACTTGGAACCATGCAAAATATGATTTTTTGCCATTTTTTAAGTGCTCTTAAACTTTTGATCAGGACTGTATGAAACCTATGTAGTCTTTCATTTTTGAATTAGCAACACAATGGAATAAAATGCAAAGATCAGAAAACCAGTAACTCAAGGGTTGTCATTGCGGTGATTTTCTCATGTTTTGAACATTTAATTATGATGGTAATAAAATATGCATTGATCTTCCTGCTGCAGTGGTAAACTCAGACATTTTCACTGTGATGTGTTTTATTATGCGAGCTTGCTAAATTGCTAACTAAATCTAATAATCTTTAATCTCTGCTTCAAGAAAATAACAAAAGGAAATTCAGTGCAGAAAAACTAAGAAATAAAACATAAAAAACATCAATTTTATGTTAACCTAACACACTATCATACCTGTTCATATATGATCAGCACAATGTTGTGAGACTCAGCTCAGAACCTTGTCTGAAATCTCACATGCAGCACACAGCAGGAGTCTGCATCAGACACAGACTCCTGCAGGAAGATGCCAATTACCGGTACCTGCCCTATTCTCACATGGCTGCACGGGCACAGAGATCATGCAGAGTTTGTAGAAGAGCTGGCAGGTTAAAGATAGGTTGATTTTCTTTGGACATTTGGGTTATCTCATCCACCTCTTTGAGTATTATATTTATTCATTTTTAGTTAACATTTATTTTACCATGACATCAAAATTCTCTTTACAAGACAGACTAGCCCTAGCAGACTAGGAAGTGTTATGATAAAAAGAGAAAAGGAAAACTGAGTTTGAAAGCAAAGCTGAAGATTTACTGGTCTGTGTACATTTCTACCCTCATCTATGGCTACGAGCTATGGGTAGTGACTAAAAGAATAAGATGGCAAAGCCAAGCTGCAAAAATAAGTTTTCTCTGAAAGGTGTCTAAGTTCACTCATAGGGACAGGATGAGGAGCTCTGTGAGAGTCATTTGTGAGAGGGTCAGAGTAGAGCCACTACTCCTCATACTGAAAGGAACCACTTGAGATGATTCAGACATCCGACTGTGATGCCTTCATGACGCCTCCCAGGTGTTTCTGACATGTCCAACTGGGAAGGGGCCCCGGGGCAAATTCGAGACATGCTGGAGAGATTATGTCTCTCAGTTGGCTTGGGAACGCTTCAGTGTCCCCCCCAGAAGAGTTGACGGAGGAGACTAAAGAGAGAAATCTGGGCCTTTCTACTTTCAAACCACTGCTGCCATGACCCAGACTCAGATAGGCTGCAGAAAATGGATGGATGGATGATAATATCTACTAAAGTCTAGGACTACATCAAATAACTTAATCTTCCCTAATCCCTATGGTAGCAACTGAACACTCTCCGACTCGCCTTCTTAGTATTAAAAACAGTAAAGATTGATTTATACTAAAATTAAACACAATGCAGAAGTTTTGAGATGACTATAAAAAGCATCAGGACGGTTAAATAAACCCATATCTCTGTACTAATTTATACTGGTAAGGTTATGCAATCCTCCCTCATCTCAGTGAACAGCACTTTGAATGCAGTCAGACTTAATGCTTATCCTAATACCAGGTCTGATAAACGCCCTGAATCCAGACACACGTACACAAATATAGGAAAATGATTTCTTTCTTTCTTTCTTTACATCTGATGATATATTAGTCATTCGTGGGTGAAACACAGACAGTTCAGTTACCTTGACAGTGTACTGCCTGAGCCAAACAGAAACATGCACACAGTGACTCACCTGTATGCTGGAAGTGTCGTCACTCCGTAACTCATAGCTTCCTCCCAGCGTCCCAGGTGAACTGTAGCATCTAAAGCCATGTCTGTAATTCTGAGCTTGTATAGATTTTCCTCAGGAATTTCACCACCAACGCTTGATAACAGATGCCTACAGCTCTCCAACAGCATTTCCCAATCTGGAAGGTGAATTAAGGAAAAGTAACATTCATCCTGCATCCCCGAAAATATGATTAAAGCTGCAGACTCCTCAGGGAAATCTTAAGGATTTATGAAAACAACATTGCATAAATTAGTTTACTTCTCTGTGCTGAATGATATAAACTATCTGATGTTTGTCTCTCTCCCTCCTTTGTGTTGTTTTATGATGAAAATGGTTACGCCAGCTTTATGGTGATGAAAGCACAGAATCTCAATCCACTTTTAATTAGACTCTTAATTACTCGGAGCTGCCAACCAACCAATGAAGCCATCATCATCATCATTTGTACATCAGTACATGAAGTTCTGATCTAATCTGATCAGCACCAAAGTAATTCGATCTTACTTACGACCTAACTTAAGACAGTCGAGTTACAGTATCATGTTTCATTAAGCAACTAAACTCACTTCAACTATGTCTCATTAATTGATGCTTGTCTTATCAGTTACATGAAATATGAACAGCAGACAATTACAAGAAGTTCTCATAGAGATTCGGTGTCCACTGGCTTTGGAGGAACTTGACAGAGACAAAGGATACTGGACTCGGCTTTCAGCCCTTCCAGTCTTGGTAGAGCCTCCTTCAGCAGGCGCCATTTTCCTTCTTCGCCTGAGAGCATGAGTCCATCCTGAGCAAAGACATTAGTAAGGAGGGACTACTTTAACATCCACACTGATGAGCAGAAATCTATGTCTAAAACAATCAAACAATCTCATGAACATACAAGGTCTGATCAACAAATCAATCAAAAACCTTTACGTTTAAGTTTAACAACTTCGATTCTCCATAGAGTAGTGGTTTACACATTCACCTAAAAAACGAAAAACAAAATTCAATTCAATTTTGGGAGGAGACAAAAAATCTTTGGGTTTGTGACAGGAAGGACATCCGGTATAAAAATCTGCCATTTCCAATATGTGGAGTTACTCGCTGTAGCAATCTGTAGTGAACAAGGGAGCAGCTGAAAGGAGCTTTAAGTTTCATAACTTTTAAAATAACTTCTTGTGTAGATCACTCCCTGAAGGTTACATTATGAACAACACAATTATCACTCACCACCAGCCCTGCTCGCCAGAACTGTCTCCCCGTGGCTTTGACCTCCAAAACATAAAAATCAAGTTGGAAGAAAACTATTTTGATATTATAGCTGAGTTCAGCAGACATCGCAGAAGTTAAGGGGACAGAATGGGGCCTCCAGAGATCCATCTATGCATAACCGCTGTGGTGTGATGGAATAAATAAACACTAGATTAAGTTTATTAAAAACCCATTGTGTGATTCACAGTGACCTTTGTCCTGTTTCAGGCCGGAAAGGAAAAGGTTACAAGATTAAAGGGAATGAGAAAGAGAAATTTATCCTAAAACTTTGCTTTTTTCTTTAAAATTATGAGTAAAATTTTGTAAAATGAAGCGTGCAATTTGTGTAAATCCTAACACATGCACAGAGAGAAAACAACCACGCTGTGGTTTGATGTCAAGATTAAAGACAAGCAGAATGAAAGAGAAAGTGTGTGTTTCTGTCACTACTGTGTGCAGAACAAAGGTCGGTGGCAAAAAAATGAATCAATGCCATTGTTCCAGAGAGTCAACTGAGTGCTCCGTCTTAACTCGTCTCAAACAAACACACAAGCATTAAAAGCGCTGTGCTAGAGTAAGAGTGAAGTGCCATATAAAGCACAGAGAGAACAAAGCTAGAGGCTGAAGTCGCAGCAGTGACAAAAAGATGATACGAGTGAGAGAAAAGAAAACAGACACATCGAAAGAAAGAGAGCGCAGGAGGAAGATGGAGCAGATTAAGATGGATGGAAAAGAAAACTGCAGCCGCAAGACAAGATAATTTTTCTCATTTTTCAGTAGGTGGTCAGAGAGTGAGAGTGGATGTGACGAGGTGGAGCGTGACCGAGTGACAGAGGGGAAGACGAGGAGGAGAGCAGGAGATAACACAGGATGTGTGAGAGAGTGAAGGAGGGAAAAGGAGAGGAGGACAGGAAAGGGTACACCGAAACACGTTACGCACCGATACACTCTAACAGAAAGTGTGTACGTGCGTGTCTGTGAAATAGAGAGAGAGACAGGCAGTAAGGATGTACGGTTGAAATTCCACAAATATTTTTTACAAAGTTAAAAACTATCACAATAAGGTGCAAAATCATCATACACACAGATGTGTGTGAAAGAGTGTGTTTCTGCCCTTTGAAAGTGGCTAACCATGTGCACACTATGGACTCAGTTATAATGATAAGAGGACAAAAGGATCAATACAGACTTTTAACCAGTTTATTGGAGCTGTTCATATTGGAAAATGATATAGACGTTTCAAAATGATCTGTTATGAATGAAACAGTGACATTTCCACCACTGCATCCATCGCAGGCACTCACTCACTCAACAAATATATTTTCGCCCGTGTTGTTCTATACTCATCGTATAGTAAAAATAGAATATTCGAGCTATGGCGACAGCGATATGTGCAAGTCTCAAATGTGACCCCTCACCAAAAAAGATCAGGTATGATTAGGAAGAGTTTGGAAATCTAGAGGGCTACCACCTTTGGTGATGATAGGTGATGAAACTTATCTGCTTTGCTCTGATTGTTAGACATATTATTCTATACGTCTCTTTTTGTGAGGGGGGGAAAAACACCCAAATAAATAGCTGTAATCCTGATTACAAGTGAATGAAGGCCGCAATTTAATTTGTTTGCCTCTGACCTTGTCTCGAGAGTCACATCGCTGGCAGTGACAGGTAAAATGGTACTGCTCCTCCAGCTGCCTCTGCCGATCTTCAGTCAGTGACAACGTCTCGATGTAACTTATAGTTAGCTGGACAGAGAGAGAGAGAGAGAGAGAGAGAGAGCGGCTTAGTATGAGAAACAAACAGTTTGCTCAAATTTAATTTTCCTTTTACCTACAGCACTTAAATAAATTTGAGGCCATCTTTTGAGGATCAGTGTTAAGCACATATCTGTATTAGACATTTGGAAAACAGACTAAAAAGAAGAAATGTGATACTGTAGAAGTAATGCGCGTGTGTGTGTGTGTTTGTGTGTCTTGTAGGACAGATGGCTTGGATTAATCTCATTATATATAGTCACAAGGGATGATGAAGTATGGAAAATTGGAGAAAACACTGCCAAGTTAGGAGCTGTGATCCGGCTTGTGTTGCTATGAAATTTCACTTGGCTACATCTTGTAATAATTCTTTAATAACAGTTAATTCAGTGTACATCTATCAAATACTGGATAAGTATACAGTTCTTGGTTTCAGAGTCTATATCGTTCAAAAGCCATACTGTGAGGTTATTTATTCATCATACCTCATCTTCAGGGTCGATATCCCGAACAGCTCTGAGCTCCAGTTTCGTCCCCTCAAACACCATCACGCAGTTTGGCCGGCAGTCGTGGTTTAACAGAGATAAACTGAAAGAAGAATGAATTGAGGGAAAAGTGAAAGAGAGAAAAGAGATGGACAAAAAGTTGGAGGAAGCCTGAGAGATGTGTGATAAAATGTTTAACTTGTAAATAAACTCTAACAAAGTTTGTATGCGTTTGTGTCGCCCTCCTTAAACGATGACTGGCAGCCCCTTCTCCTAAATACTCGTACACCGAGAGGATAAAGGATGAGAAACTGTTTACTTGTGGTGTTTGGAAAATATAAGAAGTGACTCATTCCTGCTGAGCCACCAGCTGCTACATGTCCAACTGTTTTGGGGTTTCAGTCAGTCCGGTGCTGACTGTAATGTTACTTTGTGGCAGCATAATGATGAGAGAAAGACACACGCTGGGTGACATTTCTCCCTAAAGATAAAAAGATCCCGACTCCAAGGTGCTGTTAGGGGCTTAAAAATCATCTGGCAATGTTACCTTTAATTCTGCACATGTAAGACGGAGCTCTCAAACAAAACACTCACGCAAGCAAAAAGTTACACGCACACACACATATGCACACACAAAATTCCCTGCACAGTGTGACAAAATGAGTAGTCTGCTTCTGTCATAACAAATGTCACTCTTTATTTCTTTCTGTTGGTCTATCTGCCTCTCAGACAGGCGCACAATAAATCAGGAAACGATGGGTACTCCACTTCTGTCACAACAAAGGCTTTTATCTCATTTCCCAATTTTATTACCGACACAAATCAGCTTCCTGCTCATTCACTCCCAAATTTATTTTGACAGCATCTTGATGGAGACACTGATACCACATATAAGTGGTTTTATTTACAGTTTTTCTTTACAATATAAAAGTGTTTGTTTTCCCTTTAAAATTAACCAGTATCCACAAACAAGCTACTTTAGGAACTGTAAAAACGTTTTCCACATGTGATGCATTTCCCACTGACATGTAGGTGCAATCGAATGGAGACAACCATGAGAGGTGAGATGTTTAAATTATGGATGTACTAGATAAAAGTAAAAATATTCTTGGCACATTATTGGCTGAATTGCCTACAAAATGTCACATAAGATTGTTGTACCGAAAATTCCCTGTAGCAAAACTTTATTAGCTAGTAGATCCTGGTAGCACGCTGACTGTTCCTGTCCAACTGTGGTTTTCTAAAGGTTAAAGAACTTGAAGCATGGAAAGATGGATTCTCTCATGATTGTAATCTTGCACATCTCAAGAGAATCCAACTGCTTTGCAAGCTGAACTAATTAACTGAAAGACCTGATGTGCATCGTTGTCATGCTGAGCATGTAACTGTGCGTGTTGATATTGTGCTTTTTAAAGAAGTACTTGACGACCTCTGTGACCCATAAAAAGACATTTAATGTCACTGCACACATGGCCGTGAAAAATACTGAAGAGGCTTGTCTGTTTTTATGACCCCTTCCATTACCGCTGCACTCGTTTATCATATTCAGCAAAACAATAGGTCCAACAGATAAAGTGCGCGCGTGTGTGTGCGTGTGTTCAGTCTTTGTAAAAGTAACCCCCTGGCTTTGTTCTACAGTGAAGAAGTTGCAGGTTGAATATCAACTAGGAATCAAGCGCTCCAAACGATGCTTTCATCTGATAGAAGGAAGCTCATTAGCATACTAATTAGATTAATTAACTAAACCACATCTCACATTAACAGTATCGGCTCACACTAACTGAGACTAAGTGTTGCAGTAGCAGGGCGGAGAGCGAAATATTGTGTGAGATTGCAGATAGTAAAGGACTATTATCCTTAATTATAACTGGTATTAAATTATGGAAAAAGCTTACATATGTCATCTCTTTGTTTCTATTGTGAGCATCTTTATTTCACAATTGATTCTTTTCTCAGCTTCGAGGTGGTTCACTGCTGTACTAACGCAGGAGCATTAAACGCTAAACCCAAAATGTATATACCTTTTTAGTTAGACTTGAACCAGAATCTGTGGGGTTGGGAATCGAGAATCGGTTCCCAGTAGTTCAGTTACTTGGAAATGTTAGTCTGCTTGCCTACTGATTCTGCTTCTCGGTTACATTTGCGCTTGTGCTACAATCAGCTTATTTCAGTGTGTGTACTGGAGGAGGAATGCAATGGTAAAATGGAAAGAAACAACTAGATTATGCTGCTAAATGAACTTTGGCTTTTTGCAAACATCTACACCGACTGCCAGCCAAGAACCCAGAGTGATGTTAAAGCTGAGTGTGAATGAATGCCGACCACGAGTCCAGCAGCCAGACATTGAATGTAAACAGGTAACAAACAGATGAGCAGTCAGGCTGTTGTTTCCATGACTGCAAACAACTACCGCAGTTTACCTGCTCATCTCTCTAAAGTAGCATCACTGCGGCTTTCATTACTTTGAAATCTCTTTTGTGCTGGTTATTTCTGCATTGTGTTCATACCCAAATACCAAGAGAAAGATTGTATGTGTGTCTCTTTATGATACAGATTTGTGTTGGTGTGTGGGACTGTAGCCTCAGTTTATATTGTTAACTGGCAATTATGAGAGAGTGTGTTACAAGTCATTTTACGGAGAAACTAGAATATAATGTAACGAATAATGTAACAAATTACTTCTCTTTGGAGTCATTGAGTAACATACTCCATTACTTTAAAGAAAAGTGTTCTGCGTATTACAGGTAATAATTACTGTTTTTGAGTAATGACCCAAACACTGATCACAACAAAAGGGGGAAATAATCAATCATCAATAATGGAATCAGAATTGCTAAACCCCTAATCACCTGCTTTATATACACTTGCTTTATAAAGAAGTTGTTTTTTGCTATGATTCATTCGAGAACATTGACTGGGGTGAGGATTAAAGTGATCTAGCAATAGAGAAGTTGTATTGGCTGAAGCCTACCTGGCTACCATTGGGCAAGAGGCAGGGTAGAGGCCTGGAGAGGTCACCAATCTGACACAGGGCCACTATCAATTCATGTAACCAAGCGGAAACTGATGTCATCCAATAGAGGCTAAGAAAATTTCATCTAATTTTTGATTTCCAACACAGTCAAGTGACTCCATTTTCTAAAAAGTGTGCCCCTCATAAACATCTTTCAGGTCTGCATGTTATACTGTTAAGTAATTTCTTTTCCCTGCTTTTGTTGCACTGAACCCCTGGGAGGATTTCCTTGCATCCACATGGGGGTTAAAACGAGGTAATATAAAATGTATGGTTGAGGAGGATTACAACACGTAATCTGTGCTATCAATTCAACTCTGAATCATTTTGCCTTTGATAGAGCGCTCTGAGGATTTCACATCATGTTGTCAATAGGCCAATTAGCAGTGAAAGAGGGTTACGGTACGGATGAGTGCAGCTGAGAGGAGAACGAGAAAGTCTGCTAATGAGAAAAAGAGTTTTTGAAATATAACAGAGACAGAAAATGAGCAGAAAGCGGTGAGATGAACGGAGGTGTAGTCTCACCACAGTAATTCCCCTCTCTTCGGCAAACCCATGGTTGCTAGGCAACCCAAAATATGAATAGGCAGGGGGACCATTCTGAGAACGGGCCCATTATTTATGGATGAGTTACAACACAAATCGCACATAGACCCACGTGGTTTGGCTGAGCTTTGGTAATGCCACTGTGACCATCTGACATCTCAACACGAACCAGATAAACTGGCAGGGATACCTGTGGTGTGTGTTTGTGTGGGTGTGTGTCTGTGTGTGTGACAACACTAACGACATGTACAACACCAGGCCAAATCCCACCCCATTCACCCGGGATTCAATACATGGATTACAGTGCATACAGTACTGCACTGCTGTGTGTGTCTCAGTGTGTATTCGTGTGTATTTTATGAGGACCATTTCAAGTTTTGGACCATCTGAGTGAGGGCCATGCTCACATCCCTAAATCAGGTCAAGGGGTTTATCAACACTTATGCACATGTGTGTAACCTGTGAGGTCTGCGTACACAGTTACAGTATTTCCACTACGATAGGAAGACATATCAGAATGAATGTGAATAAAACTGAGGCAGATATTCAAAATCTACACAACACCAGAGGTTTGAAGAGCAACCAGGATTACCTTTCCTGAGCTATAGAGCCCAACTGTGACATGAAGATTTTTAGTCTTTCGGTGAGTCTCTGCAGTGATTCGAAAAGGCAAAAATATGCCAGTGCAAGGCTGTATACGGCCTTCATTCCACTTTCTAGGACAGCAGAGAGAGTGAATAATATTTTGTTAACTGCTCTACTAAAAATGGACGTACTTACACACTTTATGACTGGTTAATGTTACAGTCACACAGCGAAATCTACTCAAACTACAGAAATTCACACTAATTACTTACATTGCACGAATAATGTGCCCCCTATTCTACACAACAAACACATTATCAATCCCACATCAGTTGGGAGTCAAACCTAGCATTTCTCTATGAATTCCAGCGTTCCTTTTCCGTCTGTCTTCCCCTAACAGCATTATAATATATACAGTCAACATTCATTTTCAGGTTTTTGCCTTACAGCAAAAATTGACTCCCTTGATTCTCCCCTTTTTCCTGCTACTTCAAAGAACTGTCAGGAAAACATCGAGAAGCGCAGGCAGGGCTTTAAAAGCAAGCAGGTACGAGGACGGGTGGGGTTGGTTAGGGCGCAGTGATCGGGCAGGTAAGTCTACGCAGCTTTTAAATTTTGTGGCTTAGTAAGAGTGCCATCTAACAAAGATTACGAGCGAGATTGAAATTAATGATGCTTTTTAGATGTGCATGCTCTCCACGTTGCCCTTTGTTACCTTGGATACAGGCCAACTCCAATCTCCTGCAGCTCCCCATCACTGATGGTGAAGCAATTACACGTCACCTAAAGGAGAGGGTGAAGATGTGGAGACAAAAGAGTGAGTGATTATTTGTTAAATTGCTTCAGGAAATGAACAATACCTTTCATCGTATGTTCTGAACACCTCTACATAGCTTTGACACCTGCAAAACTCCAGCGGCACTGACATGCTATAAGATTGTGTAAAATTACCGCCTGGTTATTTCTGAGCCAGTAAAAGTGTTTTTTTTAATGAAAAATAAAATAGTTTTGAAATAATAAGACATGCTTAGAGAGAAACACTTGAAAAATGTTGATCTGTACATAATATTTAGTGTAGCGAATGAAATAATTTTGTTTCCCCACATGTCTGTGACGAAAAAAATGCAATTATAATAAAAATAATAACAGTTACGTCTGTCAGTAAATACAATTAAACCCCAGTGCTACTAGGAAATCAGAGGAACTTTTCTACCAACAATAGTAGTGATACACTTTTTTCCCACGAAAGCAGCACGACTCTACGGTGTTAAATTGTAGATTATTAACAATTTTAGAAATTCTGACAAAGATATGATCAAAAAAGTGATCATAAAGTTCTACAGCTGAGCTCACTCCCTGGTCACGGCCACTTTCTTGTGTACGTTAAACTTCAGAATCACAGCTATGTCAAACTGACCCAAATTCCATGTCAAGTATCATCACTGGTGATGAGACGTAGATCTTCAGCTACAACTCAGATTACTCTTATTTTTCAGTGGAAGAACCTGGAGTGTGCAACCTCCAAGATGATCCATCAAGTCAAGAGCTCGCACTCTATTTTTTTTTTGACATTTATGGGATTGTGTACGGTGAAGACGACTCCAGGGTTGGACTGTCAGCAGATTCTGCCGTGATGACCTGAGCTATGCCATATTTCATTGCTCCATCATACACTCTCACAACACATTGCACAGGAGTTTCTGGCCACACCAACAAAATCCTCACTTAGCACCAGCGCTCCTCACGGTATTTGATTACCTGTGACTTCGTCCTCTTTCCAAATTCAACATAAAAGGTCATGATATTGACATAGCAAACAGATACACATTTGCAGGAGGTCAGAATGATTGTTGCAAACTGTGATAAAACCTTAGCAGAAGGACTAGAAGTGGTACAGTGTCTCACAAAGAGACAACTTTTAAGAAAGCAGTGGGGCTCTCTCTGGGTAATCCAGCCCAAAGATACGGATGCTAGGCTAACCGGTGATTCTAAATCGACCACAGATGTGAACGTGAGGGTGAATGGTTTGTCTTTTTGTGTTAGCCCTGTGACAGACCTATCCAGGATGTACTTTCCCACTTCCCCTATGATGACTGAGACAGGCTCCAGCCCCCTGTTACCCCAACTGGATAAAAGGTTAAGTAAATGTATGCATGGAAGGCTTTTGCATTTATGATACAAATTATTTTGCATATGACTTGCAAATCTCATGTTTTCAGCCCCAGTTATACTTTGTATCTGAAATGCACAACTTAGCATAAGAAACATATAATTATATTACGATGGTCATTTTGAGCTTGGTAATATGTAGATGGTGGCATGTAAGTGGAGGAATTTTTTTTCTCCATAAAAAAACACTTTTTGACCAGTTTAAGTTGGATTTAATTAATCAATTAGAATCTTTTGGGTTTGTGAAATGGCCTTTACAGAAACCCCCCACTCTTGACAACTAAGGTAACACTGACTTAACCTCCTAAGACCCAAAACTCTTTCATGGCATGCATTTTTAATTTCTCTTTGCCAATTGGGACTGATTGGAACCTGATGAATGTAAAAACAAAGAATTACCAGATTTTTTTTCTACCTGATTTTTGTTTCCGAGAAAAATAAGATCCACATATAAGGACATACGTTTTAAATTTTGGTAGAACAGTGGCAGTATAATTTCCTCGTAAGTGGATATCAGGCCCCTGTAGAGCCAAATTTAGTATTTTGGTCTAGACAACCCAAAATGTGATGTCCACATATGTTGACGCCAGGTCCTAGGAGGTTAAATATGTGTGCGTTTATATGCAGAATCACCCCCCAAAGGCCCATTTTGAAAGGCATAAGAAACCCTGTAGTCCTGTTATTATTCTGGGCTTTGTTTTCTTCCAGGAAATCATAATGTCTGATTCAGCCTCTGATATCTTCTGTGGGGTGATGTTTATGCTGGTGTAGTGTCCACTGCTGGTATACCATATTATTCCCCACCTCGCATACTATTGGGTATATTTACAAGTTTCAGACGCACAAAAAAAAAATCTCTGCACACTAAATATTACTTTAGTATGGAATTTTGGACAGCTCAGGATATGCTTTAGCACTTGTGTATATAAACCTCTCACAATGCACTGGGGTGGTCTGCATGGTATAAAGGACGTATGTCAGAACAAATGAATTAACAGGCCAAGGCTTTCAGGCGACAGAGGAGAAATTTCAAACTAGGGAGAGGGATGGTTTGTTTCTTTCAGCTAGCGGAGTTGGCGCAGACATGGTTTGAATAATAACATGCCTGAAGAAGTTGTTTAAAAGAGAAAGATGCGGTTGATGAGGGAGAAAACACTAATAAACACTCTAAAACAAAAGAAGTTAGCAACGAACTGAAAGCTAAAAAACAGAAAATCTGCACAGCTGTCTTTGATGTGTCAATTACTGAGCCGGTGGTGGTAAACAAGTGTGTTTGTGCATGTGTTGGTGGTCGTGGTGCATTTGTGTGAGTTGGGTTTGTTTCTCTACTCTGTGCACAAAGCAGATAAATAAGTCTAACATTGGTAATATTAGAGGGAAGTAGATATGTGCAGGGAGGGAGGGTGAAATTTAAAGTGAGCCCCAGACAGATGGTTCCCATCCTACTGAGATTCAAACCAGTCAACACGTCAAATTGATTCGATTTGAATCTGCAGTTGTAATAAACACCATTAGAGTCAGGCCTCATGGGAAATGATGGTTTTTACTCAATGGATTCACCACAAAATGAAAAATCCTGCTCTAAATCTTCCTCCCTCACTCCTCTCTTTCTCACACACACACACACACACACACACAGAGACACACACACACACACAAACACGACGCACATATTGTTCTTTCATCATCTCACACACAGTATTGTTATTCGCAGACATTTATCATCTGTACTGTAAAGCACAGAGTACAGATGCATCTTACAACAGAGCCACATGTTCTGTATGAATTCCAATACATCAAGAGAGAACAACAGTTACATACTTTCATTAGATTTTCATTTAATGAATTAAACAGCACGCATATAAGAAAATAATAGTCCTCTTGGCTTTGATTTTTTTTGTTGTTATTCACAATAGTTGGCAAATACATGTGTGGAAAATAGTGTAATATGTAATGCTTTTTGCTAAACAATGGTGTTTATGTGTGTAACCAAAAAAGCCATTTATTCCAAACACACACACACATACCCCATTCATAAAATAAACCACCAGGACAGCAACTAAGACTCTGGTTATTGATGAAGTTTTTTTTCTCATTATTCCTCTACTCTATGACATACCATATCATGCTGTACATTAAAAAAAAACACCCAAACCCCAAAATCACATAAACACAGTGCACTTTGTCCAAAACCCAAGGATATTCCGTTTACAGTGATGTAAACAGAGCAACAAAGTTTCCTGTTTGTGGAGCTGGAACCAGACAGTGTTTGTCATTTTTGCTAGAAAAACTTCCAAACACCATTCCCTTAAAACTCATTCAGAAACGAACAATTTCATATCCGTTCACAGGAGGCTCAGAGCTTTATCTGGGTTTGACTATCATTTAATGTCAATGCAAAAGACGAAAAAACATGTTTTGAATTTTGACATAAAATAGGACAGCAACCTCTTTGTGACTAGGAAAAATTGGTGGCTGCCTGGTGAAAATTTTTTCTTATTTGGCGACCATCTGCAAGCACTTGTGAAACAAGGTTGCCCAAAGGTTGAGTGTACAACACCTTCAACCTCTGGTTTAGAACTTTCAATCACAAGTTGACTCTACGGGTCACTTGGTGGTAGGCGACCTGTCCTCAAACGATCGCTGTCAGATTGACTGGAATCAGTGACAGACTGGGGAAGGTTTGTAAACCTAATTTTGAAGTTAAACTGTCATTGTGCAGCAACTATGTAACTACTTTCTGAATTTGTGTTTGACTTTCTGGACTTTCTGAATTCTGAATGTAAAAACATCATGGGAATTTTTGTATGTAGACTACTACAAATTTGCAATTTTCACAGTTCTCAAATGTGAGTTCTCACATTTATAGTTGCTTTATTATCATAAATAGATTGCATGCAATTGCCAGCTTCACCCCATTAAGTCAAAACCTGATAGCAGACTCTATCTTAGTGCAGTTTTATCTTGATGCACCAAGATAAAATGGAAACCGACTGTGAGTGTTAACAGATCTTGGTCCCTGTTTTCAAAGCAACCATGTCAAAGGCAACATCATAATTTTGGTTGTGCTGTGGTCTACAACCACAGTTTTCTTGAGTGTGACAGTAGCATTAAACAGATCACATACGTCAACCTATGAGTAAGAGAGGGTAAAAGCAAATGTAAGTGTCATCCTGTCTTCTAACAGAAAGAGGGTATTTGAGTACCTTGCTGTTTTCACCTTATTAGGAAAAGGCAACACCGGTTACTGACAACAGAGATAGAGGGAAGAACATTTAAACAAACAGTAGTAGGGCACTGAGCTGGGCATAAATCTTTCTCTGTCTTACACTCACCATCTCCCTCCCTGAGGGAAACAATCAATCTTGGAGAAAAGCCACATCTGCAGCAGCGGCTATTGGACATCTTTTGCATCCCAAACAGCTACACGTACACACAAGCTTAAGAATCAAGTCCTGCCTTTTCCAAAAATCGACCTCCTCTGATTCTCAGACTCTCTGCCTATTTCCTTGTTCTCTTACTCTTCTACAGATGCAGAAGCTATTATCAGAAAGAAAGAGATCTGAGTCAGGAAACTGAAACATTCAATGTAACTGTCACTATAACATGTTCTTTAGTCTCAACAAACAGTTCTTCAGTCTGAAATGTAAAACGCTGCTGGTACTCTGCTACCTCTGAAATAGAAAGATTTAGATCTTGTAAAATGTATTTGCTGGTTTTAATTATATAGCGTTGAAATGAATCATTTAACTGACACGCCACTAGCGGAAAATCATCCCAAAACTCGTAGCATCTTTTCAATTGTCAGCATTTACAGACTTTTCTGAATATCTGCTTTGAAGTTCATTGGGTAAATTAAATATATCATCTTGAGCTGTGAGAGAGTGGGTGAGGCACAGAGCTGGAGACTGACATAAGCATCGATCTGGTGTCGGCAGTGACACTGTGGAAGTCTGTTGCAGTGGAGAGAGCACTGAGTGAGAAGACAAAGCTGCTGATTTACCGGTCGATCTGCATTCCTACAATCGCCTATTGCCGCGAGCAGAGCTGTGAAAGAATGAGATCCTGCAGGTAAGCTGTGGAAATGAGCTTCTTTTAAAGTCTCAGCCTTTCAGATGTGATGGGAGCTCAGTCATTTGGGAGGTGCTCACAGTAAAACCACAGCTCCTTAGTGTGGAAAGGAGCCAATTCAGGTGGTTCAAGAACCTGTCTAGAATCTCTCTTAGATGTCTTTCAAGCACGATGCTTCAGACATATCCTAACAGTACAAGAACTCAAAGCAGAGCAGGACACAGTGGACTGTCTCTCCTGACTGGTCGGACACATCAGTACCAGCCTGGAAGGAGGCGATGGACGAGGAGAGGGACGATGCAGCTCTGTTTAGACTGCTGCTGCCTGGACCTGGTTCAGTGGTACATGAGGATCGATGGAACATCATAGCTCTCTTATATGACACCTTAAAGTGTCATGGTCACAGGACTTTCTGTGTATTTGAGTTTCAATTACCAGGTTTATATATGTGAGCTTGAACTCTGTTTTTATTGCTATAATTGAGTTTGAAGTTTGAGTTTTGTTTTGTTGCATTTCTGTTTTGGTTACTTTTTCCCTAGCAGAAAAATTTGTTTAAGTTTAGTTCACCGACTCCTTTATTTTAGTTTTCCCTTTATTACTATTTTAGTGATGATTTTCAGTTTTGCAATTCCATGTTTAGGTTATTATTTAGATTTCTGTTAGCTGTAGCCTTTACTTCCCTCAGTGTTTCTCTCTTCTATCCATCCATCTCTCTCATTTCAGGATTAATGTCCTGTGTGCCCTATGTTCTGTAGTCTGACATCTTGTTAATCCTTAATATTCATGTCTGTAATACTTTTAGTTTTACTTTGAAGGATGCATAGTATGCATTTTAGTTACTTCATGTGTTATGAATATCCTGACTGTCTTCATTTATATAAACAAATGCTTTTAGTCTTTTTGTGTCATCAGTGAACATACCTGTTACTTTCCCATGAATGTTTTCTGTGTGCAGCCCTGCATTAGTCCTAGTCCCTCAGGATTCTGGATACTGTGTTTCTTCCCCTCATTCCTTGGACTTTGTATCAACAATAAAGCTCACTTCAGCTCAGCTTCAGCTCCCTGCATCCTGCATTTAGGACTTTAACACAGTAATCCATCACTGAGTAACATAAGGACTAACCAGTAATAATAACACAAAATTAAATTCTATTTTAATAATTATTTCTAGCTTCTTTTTTAACTGCCTAGAGGAAATATTATTAGTTTTAGAGATGTTATTCATATGCAAAGGAACAGCAAGTACTGTGACTACACGGCTATGCATACACACTGTCCATCAGTAACCATGGTGATGATTATATCACTCTGAGAGATGGTGAGGGACTCCCACAATTTACCTGCTTATTTATGTCCTTACTAATAATAATGAGACCCATTTACAGCTGTGAGTGAGTGCGGGTTGATATGAGTTGACATTGTGGTCGAGTGTGTGTGAGGAGGACCCAGTTTGGGGGAGATGAAACACTGAGAGATGTTACAGTGTCTACAGGGCTACTTTCTATCTGAAGCAAATGAATTGTATTTCAGAAAATGAATTGAAAGGAGCTCTTAATGGGGATTAGAGGCCTGGTAGGATTCAGATATTGGCATACCCACTGTGGAGAATTACACAATTACCAAAGCATAGATTTTGCCCGGAGGCGTTTTCTTCCAAATGAAAGTTGGTTACTTTTGTTTAATATCTTTTAGGGAATTTTCTCTCTGTGTCTGTGGCAAAAGGGTGCAGAAAATCTCAATCTGCATCCATTTATTTGTTTGACCATTTATTTTTCTTACTGTCGAAACATTTCTGTTGATTTGTTTTGGATCATGAAACCTGGAGAAATTATAAATGTGAGAAAGAAACAGAAGCGTAGACAGATGAGTGTGGAAGAAGGGTGTGGTTAGTGATGTGGAAAATAGAAAATAAGATCAAAGATGTCACAGTCTGCGTGTGTGCACAAATTCTAGATTCCATATTTTAGGAGCCTACCAGTCAGGTCATAAATAGAGCTCACAAAGACACACATATTCAGAAATTAGTAATTACTCCACTGAAGTAAAGTTAATTTGCATCTATTTCCAAGTGACTATTCTTTTAGTCAGATCACACATGCAATTCACAAATCCATTCAACTCTTTTAAGATATAAAACCATTTTTTCAGTCAAAGGCTTAACTTTCAGATGAATCTGGTTCTATAACTAAACCTCAAAATATTAAAAACCTTTCAAAGGTAAAACCCAAGAATGGCATCACTGGCCCAGCACATGCAACCTTTTGAGATATAAAGACTAACCTGTACAACTACTTTAAATTACAGTCAGCTGCAGGACTCCACTGTGAATTTCTGTGCAACATTAAGTATTCAGGCAGGAGGGGCAGATCAAAATAATTCCAGTGACATTTTGGAAACGTATACGTATAGCACATCTCTAAGTGGATGGGTGGGGGAGGCTGGGATGGTGGAGAGTGGGAGGTCCTGTCATTTCACATCGAGGCATTGCATTGGTTTGCTTTCTCCTGTCATGTTGCCTCAAAAAACTTGTGACTGGGTGGTTTATGTCTCTAATGTCATTGGAATCGGTTCAATTACTGTCACTCTGGGGACAACTACAAAGGCCATCAGACCCAATCAAAGGCCGTATCTGAGTGCCTTCTGTGCATTTGTGTGTATGCGTGCGCGCGCGTGTGTGTACGGACTATCGATGCTTTGATAAAGTATTTATGACCTAATCATGGTTCTTTCATCTCTCAATAGACAGGCAGACAAACTCGGTGGAAATATGAGGGGGGAGAAACAGCGCTACACATCTTTTTCCTCATTGTGACACTGTTGCATGCACATAGAGAAACAGTCAAATGTCTGGGCACATCCGCTCGTTTAGTGGTTTTACCACACTGAAAACTGAAATTATGAAATAATAAACTTTAGCTTTTTTTAAATGGAGTTAAAAAATTCTTTAAAGTAGCCAGCGTTTGCACAAACTCATTGTATTGCCAAACCAATCCAAATTTTCTGAACCAAAGCAGTTCGGTTTTTCAACTAATAACCTTCAGAAGTGACTTCTTTCAGCAATTTAGCCATGAAAGCCTGATTAGTTGATGCTGAGAAGCGTCTGCTACTTAAACTCTGGGATGCATTGATGTGAGCTCTATCTGAGGTGTCATTAATTGGGGATCTCTGGTGACTCTAATGAGCTTATCCTCTGCAGAAGAGGAAAGTCTTCCTTTTGTGAAATGATTCTCATCCATTTGAATAGTTTTTTCAGACCAGACTTTGTCAGACAAGAATTTTTAACAGCTCTTAAACAGGACTGACTTCCATCTCCTCAAGTATACACAAGTATCCCCTAAAGTGCTTTTTATAAAAATCAATAAAATTTCATCTTAGGCAGGCTTTTGCATTGTGTTCTTTTTTAGATTTATTTTTTTTTATTGTTCAGATAAAATCAATTGAGATTCGTATCAAAAATACACAGGACTGCAGTACAGTGTAGCTGGTGTCAGTGCGAGGTTACCTCAGAAGTAGTCAGCTGTGTGCACCAGCAGCTACAACTACAGAGTACACTGTATGCCAAGTCTGTCAGCTGTGTTCTGACACTGCAGGCAGAAATCACCATGGAGGAGCAACATTATGTTATAGCTTAAAGTCCAAGTTTGAGCCACAGTACTAGTTTATGTCCGGCTCCAGTGGTGACTGCAAAACTGACAGTGCAGTTTAATCAGTTATGAACAATAGAGAAAATCCAGACAGCAGCATTTAGGTAAGTAAACGATGGGCATTTTCCAGCCATTTTTCCCAATGAGCTACTGTCACTGATGACACTGCTGCCATTTCCAGTTTCAGCACAAACAGTTTTCTTGAACATTTTGCAAAGTATTGCTCTTTGCTGGATGTTGTTTATGTAGCTCCTGTTTAAATCATCATCGAAGCGGACACAGTAGTCTCACAGCTCGCAGACATATCCGAAAAATAAGTGATAGTTTCTCTCCCTTGGTTTTCTGTCTTCTTTATTTTATAGTTGCACTAACAAAGGTGTGTATAATGTCTCTAACCTGGTGTGGCTGTTGGTGCCAGACACGCTGGTCTGAGTATACATCTAAAACATCCCGTGAGCGGCAGTTCTCTGAGTGAAAACGCCTTGTTTATGTCAGACGACAGAGCAGAACGGCCAAACTCCTTCAAGCTGATAGGAAGACAGCAGTAAATCAAATAACCACTTAATACTACCAAGTTATGCAAGAGCTTCTCTGAGCCAGCAAAATGTCAAAACTCAAGGGAGGTGGGCTACAGCAGCAGAGGATCAACTAAGAACATGAAACTAACACTAGAATTCACACAGGCTCATCAAAACTGAACAATAGAAGATTGTGGTGTGGGATACTTTCCTGGCACACTTTGTGCCCCTTAGTACCTGTCGTTTTCCTGAGCACAACCATCCCTTTATGACCACAGTGTACCAATCTTCATCATCTTCTGGATGTTTCCAGGAACACCATGTCAAACTGGTTTCTTGTACATGACAATGAGTTCCCTGTACTCAAATAGCCTCCACATTCACAGATCTCAATCCAGTTGAGCACCGTTGGGATGTACTGGAGCTGGAGATTCACATCATGGATGTGCTGCTAACAAATCTGCAATAACTGTGCGATGCTATCGTTTCAATGAGCCAAAATCTCGGTAGAATGTTTCCAGCACCTTGTTGTATCTGTGCCACAGAGAATTACAGCAGTTCGGAAAGAAAAATGTGGGCCAACTTGCTATTAGGTAGGTCTAGCTAATATAAGAGAGCAGGGCAGGTTAATGTTTAGATAGTATGTGGGTGTATGGCTATATTTCATGGTCTTCTTTGCAAAGAAAAGGAAAAAAACAAATGTAAAATATAATAACATATATTGATGATATGATAACAGCCATGATACTCATTTTTAAATTCACACTTTTGCATATTTTTTTCAATTTCTCATTTTTTTATTCTTTTATTTGTATGCATGAGGAGCACATGTCCCAACAATGTGACTGTTTAAAGTGATTTCTGGGTTGAAACAAACTATGTGCTCATTTGCAAGCCAGTATAATACTAGTCTTATTTAAGAGAGTTACTAACCCTTTACCGCAACCACTACTTGCTAAGCTTTATACCAAGTCTTCGTCCTAGAGATTAATGACAGATTTACATGAGGGATTTGTTTGTTCTCAAAGAGGAAGACGATGTTCCAGACTTATGCCACCACAACATGAGTAATGCAAGTGCACACACAAACACACACCCCAGGAGTCCATCTCTGTTTAAACAAGCATAAAACAGCCAACTGCAGATGGAGAATGAGAGAAAGGAAAGAGAGGAGCGGAAGCTATAACAGATGAAGACAGATTAAAGTGGCAGCTTGAAAGTTTGAGGGTAGGAGAAACAACAAACAAAAAAAAAATCGAGAGTGAGGGAGAGATCAAGGATCAATGTAATGAATCCTCTCAAGTCTCCCTGATAAGATGTCGAGTTGAATACAATTAAAAGTGGGGGGGAAAATATTCAAAACAAGTCTGTGCATCTTCTAAATGTGCCAAAGTCATACTTAGTAATCTCTTTAAACAATTTCTTTATTGGAGGAGATATAAGTGCCACAGGCCTGTGATCAATACATGAATTTGGAGTGTAAAAAAGAAAACAAACTATACCTTCTAGTTGTGCAGCACAGTTCATAAGCATTCAGGCTTTCCTGTCCTTGACCCCCCTGGAAAAGAATTCACATACCTGCAAACATCTTTTCTGAGAGCTACATTTTGAAAAACCAACTGCTCTCTACTAAAATGATGATGTTAAAATGAATATTAAAGACTCCATCTTAGACTCCATCCTCATCACTGATTATATCTTTATAACTCTATTTACCAAGCTTGAGTTCTTCTTCAACCTTCTTCTGTGCCTCCCTGTATTTATTCACATGCCCTTGGTTCAAACTGACATTTCACTGAATAATTGAGGCTTTAACAGATTAGAAGATCCATGATTTATTATTTGGATAAATGAAAATGGATTTCTGTGGAATGATCAAATCTTAACAAGATATAATGTATGCAGACAGTTCTCTGTTATTCCAGGCCAACACAGGCACTTTCAAACAAGTTCGTTTAGGGGCGATTTGCAGGACGTGCAGAGTGGAGCTTTATGATAGGATTTTAATTCCCTTTTACAAATCAGTAGCAAAGATTCAGACAGATTGAGAGTTGTGTTGGACAAGAAATGTACTGTTAAAGTTAATTAAGATTTTAATGGTTTGATGCAATTAAAATCATGCAAAAAAAAAGTTGCCAGTGGTGTCAACCCTGGCTTTCAGCTGAATATATACAAAAGGGTCGCAGGGATACAAACATGAGTTCAATTTCAGCTGTGCATAAAGTCTCCCTGACAATCAGTGTTGCACCAGTTTTTATTGCCATAGAGACACAAGCCTCCACTGAGTGATTTACTAGTGTCTGAAGAGTATGTGACCAAGAGAAAGAGTTTCCCAAAGCCATCAACTTCCAAATCGGAATGAGTCTTGTTCCAAAGTAAAGTTTTTGTTAAAGCAAGGACACAGGGGCTGTTACACTGGATTAGAAACTTGCCACTTGCCCAGAGCTCATCAACTTTGTTGCAGAGTAACTGAACACTGGTGAGGATAACTGTGGAAGAGGCATCCAACAGCAGCCCTGTTTCACAAACCTCTCCCACACACCGACACATCTCCTGCACACCAAATATTTTGGATGCCCGGCAGCAATTCCCCACAGAAGCGACTGGCTGAGATGCAGAGGAATCCATGATTCCCACACCGGTGATGAGCAAAAGCAGAAGGAACTCACAAATATAATGGTGCTTGAAATCGTCATGTAAACGGGGGCATAAAAACATAAAAATTAGGATAAAACTCCAACTGAGGTGAGTCACTGTTGATACTGTCACCAACAGATCTCATAAGAAATACATTAATAGAGAGACGTCAAGAGATGTGTGAAACAAGAAGGAGGGAGGAGAAGAAATTTGCCTGAACATGTTAGTCAACTCATTAGTAAAGTTGCTGAGTGTGACCAAAAACAGGCGGCTGAGCTAGAGTGGTGCACTCTGGGAAAACATTTACTGAACGCTGCAGTGGAAGGAAAAGCGCTCTAAGCAACAGCTTTGGAAAGTGCACTGTACTGTACAGACACACACAGACACATGCACATCTGTGTGTGTACACATAATCGCAATGAAATACACAGTATTCATGCGGTGTGTGCACACAGAATTTCTCATCTGCACGCACACAGACACCATTAGCTTCAATCTGTGTGCAATCGAACACGAGATTGCCTCCTGCTCTATAATGACTTATTTCCATTACGATACCCAATCATATCTGAAATAAAATAGTAGAGAAAGTCTGCATGTGTTTTTGTCAAGTTGGCACATTTTCAACTGATGAGCTACTAAGCTGAAACAACCATTTCCACACCCACACACACATTCAGATCACGAGTGTACATTTAAATGGAAGCACATTTATGGAGCATACCATTTATAACTCACACATGCAAACACACTAGCTTGTTTCTGGTTGTGTTACTTTGTATTTTACGGCAAAATACTAGAGCTAGTGAGTTGGTAAAAGTATCGTGCGCTTGTGTGTGCATGTGTTATAATTATATGTGCTTCTTTTTCTCCATAGGGTACTCTCCTCTTCTATATGTGCCAGGCATGGGCTCCTCCAATTCAAGGTCCTACACCGATTACCTATCTCAAAGGAAAAATTAGCCAAGTTCTATCCGGGAGCTGACCCCCTGTGTAACAGATGTAAAGCAGAAACAGAGTCACTCCTTTGGACTTTTTTTTGGGATGCCCCAATCTTCATAACTACTGGGTGTCTATATTTAACACCTTTTCAGAGACATATAACATTAAATATGATCCTTCTGCTCTAACGGCTATCTTTGTGGTGATACCTTAAAACGTCATTCTGCCAAAATACTATTTGAATTCTATTGCTTTGCTTCACTCATTGCAAGGTGCCTGGAAGCAGGAAGCTCCTCCCACACATGAACAGTGGCTTGCAGAGCTCATGAGGTTTTTGCATTTGAAAAAGATGAGATATACAGTGACAGGTTCAATCACCAATTTCTTAAGGCATGGCAGCCATTTCTAATGTACATGGAAACATTTAAAATGACCACCTTATCATGACCGGATACCAAATCTCTATATCACTATCGTAGTTAGCTGAACACTGAATCTCCCTTATACATTTTATTTTTATGTTTGTGTTCGTTGTTGTTTTTTTTGGTTGGTTTTTCTTCTCTCTTTCCGTTATCTTTTGGGGTATTGTAAATATTGAACAGCAAATTACTGTATGTTCAAAGTTTTGCTATTAACATGCTGCTGTGACTGAAAATATAATTATTTAAAAAAAATTATATGTGCTTCAAGAGCAGTCAAAGCAACACTAAATCTTCTCTGACAGAGAAGATTATGATTGTTTTCACACACTTTCCTCTAACATTTTATAAATTACAAATCCCTGACTGAGCTGCCTGGTGACGGTAAACTGTCACCTTATTAAAAACCTAAAATGATTTAGGCGGCCCAGTGTGTTCTGGTGGTAGAGACGAACAAAATTAGAGGAGAGACCAAAACGTTATTTAGGCTGCTGCCAAAGCTCTCTAATCTTACCTTCTATCATTAGCTATGTAATATAAGACAAACTAAATAAGGAGTCAATTGTGTCAGGCAAGCTGTTGGGTACCAGTACAACACCAGAAAATATAATGAAAAAGCTCTCCAAGGTGAAACATTTCCTTCTTTTTTTTTAAACTGGTAAAGGTTACATGACACTGATTTTAAAACGATTACATGCTACACACGCCGATTCAGTCGTCTTTATCCCAAAATCATAGCTTAGTGTGGCCTACAGCTGCAAAACGTATGGTATTACTGTTGCTTTCGACGTGACCTGTGAGGTCATTCCAGTTTCTGTTTCTTTCTGCTCCATCTCTTGCTACTCCCTTTATAAAACTACAGTTTTTTTGGTAGAGCAATGATAAAAGAAAAGTAAGAAACAAGGAAGCAAGATATTAATCATGTAAGCAAGGAACTAAGAAAACTAAAAAAGAAGAAAAAAGTTTAGCCTGGCAGACAGTCTGCTGGCTGGTTCTAGAGGTGGGTAATGATAAAAAGAGCAGGTTATTGTTTTCAGAGCAGTGTTCTTTGTAGAAAAATCAGTTTTTACTGCTTGACTGCTCTGCCGTAGACTGAATCAAAGGGTGGTTCACGAGGGAATAGCAATTCCTCCTCCACTCTGAAGGCAGCAGTTAGTCAGCTCTGAATGGCTTTTCCTCCGTACATTTACCGCACCCATAACTTTTATCTAAAACACCTTTTTTATTCTCAGCCCTCGGGGAACGCAAAGGCATTCACAAGCTAAGATTTGAATCTTTAGTGTGAAGCTTATTACATTTAAATCAATTAAAATGATTTTGCAAAAAGCGTCTGAATATTCCTGAATAGGTCTGGCCGTATAATGCTGCCTGTTACCTTAGCTACGCATCTCACATGATGAGAAGCAGTGACTTGGTGTTTACTGTTTGTTTACAGCAATAAACACAATAAAAGTACGTGCAAGTATTTGAAATGTGTATCCTAAGGGTACTGGTGTGTGAAAGCAAGCATTTCATTTTGAAAGCAAATTTCACTTTTCTTATACTATCAAAGTACTGAATAATAACAGGACTGAAGGAAATTAAAATTACTTCAGGTTGGGAATTTGATAGTTTTGTGATAGTTCCTGACTTTTCTGTGTTTTTGCCTCCTTCTGTCTTTTCTCTTTGCTAAATGTCAGCACTAATGCCTAGAGACATGTCAGCAACCTCCTGAAAACCTCCAGTTTCAAGGGAAAAATGTGTATTTGCTAATCAGTTGGCGAGTGGATACTGAAGGTTGCCAGGTGAAATCGGGTAAAAAGAGGGTGCTGTACCAAAAACCTCTCTGTGATTGCTTTGTTCACCAGCAGACTGCTGCATTTCCATTTGCCGTTTACTCTGAGAGTTGTGCAAACCGGACACAGACAACTTTCTACTTCAAACTAAAAGTTGAGAAATTGCTGCAACCTAATTCCACAAGGTGCAAGTTTTACTTGAAAGAGATGCAAACAGTTTTCAGTTTGCATTTTTCTTTCTTTCAGGTTTTATTACAGCGCAGTCGAGTGAGTGCATATCATTCAGCATCTTTCAAGCAACCTGCTAGCAACTAAAGCAATTGCAAGGAGGTTTTGGTGCAGCACCCTTTATGCAACCAAATTCGTGTAACAACTAACTTGGATTTGCTAGATGACAGATGTGCACCAGGGGTCATTGACTGGTGTACAGGTCTGCATGAATGGGGCTTAATCAATTGATTACAAAGCAACTCCCAGCAACCTCCAACCACTTGCAACCATACTAATTTACCAATACTACCAATACTAAACCAATACTAATGTTTCCTCTCACAATCAGCTGCCAGATGGCTGCAGGCATGTTTTTAAGCCTGTGTGACTCAAGCCTTTTGAGTCTCAGTTCCTGTCTGGTAGTTTTCACCTGTGTTGACTGCTTTCACCTGCATCATTTGTATCTCAATCATAATTGGTCAAATTTTCTTGCCCTTTGTCAAGACATCAGTTTTTGCTCCAGCTTTTTTCTCCTTGTTATTCTCTTGTTTCTAATGTCATTTTGGACTTTTGATTTGCTCTTCTTTTGGACATTTTTTTTATTTTGGGCTTTGTTTGTGGCCAATGGATTACACTTATGAAAATGAGCAAAGGGGTTTCACCAATTCTAGACCTTTTGCTTTCGGAACTTTATGGCATGGATACAACAGGTTTGGGAAACATTCCTCAGGGATTTTGGACCATATTTAAATGACAGCACTGCACAGTTGTCAGCCACACATACATGATGAGAAAATCCCATTTCACCACATCCCAAAGGTGCTCTATTGTATTGAGATGCAGTATGGTCACTGTGAATGCCATTTGAGTACACTGGACTCATTGTTATGTTTAAGAAACCAGTCTGAAATGATTTGACCTTTGTGACATAGCATGTTATCCCATTGGAAGAAGGATGTACATTAAGTCACTAGGAATGCAACCATCATAGGACATGCAAATGTTATTTGTTAACAGATACTGCTGCTCAGATTAATAGAAAGCCATAAATTTCCCTCATGCCACAGGGAAATCTCCGTCCTCCCGAGGGCCACTCTGGCACTGGGTTCTGCACAGCAGAACAGGAAAATCCACCAAGCCGCACTTATAGGTTAGTGTCAGAGTCACGTTTGTAACCACTGAATATGTGCCCTTGGGGAAGGCCCGAGGCATGAAAGTTTTGAGTTTGGACATTTTGGGGGACAAACATGTAACATGTTTTTAGTAATGTAGTGGAAGCTGAGAGGCAGGTAACTGGACACTCAGCCATTCCAATAACCATATCCAGAGTCACAACTGCTGAAATGCCAGTTTATTTTTAACCTGTACAGCAACATGACTTTCTAAGCCTTTTCGAACAACTTCCCATTTTTCAGCTAAAATATGTAACTGCATTAATTGCATTAATTTGTTTTGATGAAAACTGGTGTGTCATGTCGTAAAAAGACGACATGACACAGTAAAACAGAAAAGCCCTCTGCTTTACATTAATGCGACAGCTGTTAAACTTTTCCTAGCGTGACCGTGACCATGGCTGCACAAAAAGTCAGTTACAAAAGCAATTTTTAAAGTGTAATTTGGGAAATTTATGGCGCGTTGTCGTGTAAGAAGCAAATAATAATTCTGTGGTAAATAATAAAGGTTAGTACGAATATTCAAATTCAGGAGACGCCCTCAGTCTAATGATCCACATAAATAACAGCTTTTCTACTTCTGGATTTCACATGCTCTCTCTCTCTCTCACAAACACCCACACACGTGTTCCCTGAGGTTGTAAAAGTTCAATTATCTCCCACTCCAGGACAGCCATCAGGTTATAGGCCAAATGCTTCCTCCAATTATCCGTGCGCATACCTCTCTGAGTCGTTTTGTGTGTGCTTGAGCATTCAGGCGTGATTAAATGCTTACACATAACAATCACTGCAACAAAAGCAGCTCGTCCATTTATATACCGCATGTGCGTTTCTTCAAGTTTGAGGACAATCGAATGTAATGATAATGGTGATTTTATGGCACAGATAGTATTTAATCAATAGTCACCTACCGGCGCAACACGGTTTCAGCTGTGCGTGTGTATTATCACACGAGCACGTGTGTAGTTTTTTTTGGATGCCACACAATGGTTCAGAGGATAAATAAACAGTATCTGTGTTTTTTTTTTACTTGTAGCATCATAATGACAAATAATAACATGTTGAATGGAATAATTGCACAAGCTCTTTTCTTCCCTTTAACTGATTACTTTTTCATTTCTTTCATGTTACCCGTGTTAAACAGGTGCCTTAGTATTTACAACCAGCCTTCATAATCTTTGTCTTTCCAGCAGAATACAATGCAGACTTGTTTATGGGTCTCTATCCAACCTAAAGTCTGTCTGCCACTTTTCATGTTACATGAAAACCTGCCATATTTTTATTTATTTTTTGCAAAGCATGCGGTGCAAAGCAAAGAAGTGACTTCATATTAGAAACAGAATATAGTGCAGCACAGAGAGCTTTACTGTAGACACATAAGGGATTGGAGATTTATCCCGCACAGTTAAATGTGCCTCCTCCTCGTGTAAATGTGATTTAGAGCAGCGGTCCCCAACCCCCAGTACCGGTCCGTGAGTCGTTTGGTACCGGGCCGCGAGAGTTGAGGTTCGGGTGTGAAATGTATGGTTTTCAGGGTTTTTATTGGTTTTTAGCATTATTTTGTTATCGTTTTTGTCGTTTACTCGGTTTTTCTGGGTCGTTTCACGTGTGTTATGAATAAATCTTCTTTTTTCGGTACCGGTACTAGTTTTATTTTGTTGTATTTATCTGTGACACCTTAAAGGCCGGTCCGTGAAAATATTGTCGGGCATAAACCAGTCCGTGGCGCAAAAAAGGTTGGGGACCGCTGATTTAGAGGATAGTTTTAACAGTCAGTGAGGCAGGAAGTTCACTACTACCACAAGCTGCTTGGTAACACAGATAATCAACTGAAACACTGACTTCCCAAACACCATAAACAGATTTTCAGATGTATTTTCAGTTTTTTTTTCTACTCAAGTGATGTGGGTTAAGATCTGTTCAGTATTTAAATGGTAATATCTTTCATTATTGTAACTTAAGTGATTAACTTAACCTTTATTTTGATTTCAGTGAGCCAAGAGCGCAAATCTGTGACCTTTAAATAAATAAAATAAAATAATAGCACGTTTTTGCTAATGGGAACAGGCAAATCAGGCAGTGAGGAAAGTAAGACTAGATGCTTGATGAAAAGAATTAAATGAAACTCTTTTTGTCATTCTCACTCAATTGGTTAAGTACCCAGTTTAACAGCAAGCAAATGCTCCATATCAGAATATTTTCTCAGAATAAATAAGGCCACGTTCATGGTTTTTAGTTATTTATTTATTTGATTATTTTGCCAAAAATAGCATGCTAAACTTGGCAAAGACTTGTCTGATGACCCTCCTGAGGCAACTCTTCATTTATCCAGGCTTTTGTCACCTGCCCAAACCCCCCAGATTTGTCTGAAAATGTGTTATTGGATAGGGGGTTACTGGATATATTGGACAAAGAATTTTGAATATGGAGCTGCCAGGCAGGAGGAAAAGAGGATCCAGAGGGTTGCTGTGACAGAAGAGGATGCTAGGGAGAGGGTTAGATGGAGGCAGATGATCTGCTGTGGCGAGGTTGCCTGCCAAGGATGGCAGAAAACACGTGGATTCTAAAAGCACATATATTACTCTTTAAGACCGGTAATGCAAAGACCAAATTTCTATGTAATGTTTCAGAGGTGAAGCAGATAATTCAGAGAAGATTTAGCAATAAAAAAACAAATGTAAAAAAAAAAGAATTCTTTCCAGACTGATTAAACTTCATAATCAAAGGAAAAACTGTACCAGTTATTCTGATTGCTATCTGGCTGTGCTCTTCCTGAACATGCCCTCAGTTTTGCCCGTATGTGTGTGGAGATACAAGTTTCTGCTTCTCAACCGGTCGTCTGCTGAGTTTATTTTTATTTGAAATGCTTCAAGGTTAGAGGTTTTAAGAAAAAAAATAACAGGGACTACTTCACTGAATAGATGAAAGGATACATGTTCAGAGAAATAACCAAGCACGTACCAAAGAGACAGGACAGCTGTCGAGGAAGATGGATGCAGGACATATTCATTATTTTTGTGCATGTTTCACTGTTTCCATTAAATGCGTCAGTGCTTATAAACACAGTAAAATCACATCCTGTATAGAGTTGACTGAAAATTTCAATAAGAATGAAAAAAAAAAACCCCAAACGTCTACACGTAGGTGCATCCACCACTGGAGCGTATGTTTGTGACTGTGGCTCCAATCCATGCACCTTAAGTGTCCATGCGCCCTGAACACGAAAGAGTGTGAAGTCCCATTTCAACATTTGTGTGTCCATGTGTATGTGTGCCTGCCTGGCTGTGACATGTATAGGGGTGTAATGTAATCTGCTTTTGATTTAAAACCCTGTTTGTTTCCTATAGTGATAAAGTAGTGCCTTGGGCCATGTGTGTATGTATAAACAATATGTGTGCACACACTATAGTGATAAAGCAGTGCCTAGGCCAATGGAAATTACGCTCATCCATCTCCTACAGTGCACAGGCATGTGCACACACCACACACACACACATGCTGGAAAAGACAGAAGAAGAAGATGAGGCACTGCTAAAATAACGACAGCCACTGAGGCCCAGTGGAGTAAATGCCTCCACAACAATGTGAAGTTAAAAATATTACCAGAAAAACTAATAAAACTCGATGAAAAAAACATTTAAAACGTCGTGCTCAGATCTTAAACTAAGGGAGAAAACTTCTGTAAATGTCGATGCGAGTGCTAATTAAGATGGAAAACAGCACATAAACAACTAATTATGCAAGTTCATGGGTTAAGCATACTCACGTTGGTGAATAGTTTCTTTTGCATGTTTAACATCACTACTTCAAATATCTATTTCCAGGGCTAAACCGATTTTACTAGCTCATGTTACGGGGATGTTATTGCCCATAAAACAACAAATGCGAGCCTGACTGTGAGCGCAATTTGGATGAAGACCCATTGCGTACGTTTACTTAAATTCTGACTAATACTGTAGGATTTGCAGTTCTGAATCAGAGAAGTGCTGAAAACTGCAGCTTGTAGAACGGCCACTGGAGGGAGCATTAAAAAAAAAAAGTGAAACGTTCTCATTTTTAAAATCCACAAACATTTGGCTCTATGAATGGTTCCACCCTTGTTAACACAGGGGAGTTAAGAGTGTGGCCACTTTGCCAGGTGTCCAGGTGGCTGCAGCCAACTGTGCATGCTAGAGCTCACCTCCACTAACTGGAGTCACTAAACATGTTTGTCATGTTGGTTCTTTTGGAGCATTTTAGCAACCGACCATCGAGGAAATCTGTTTAATGAGTGAAACGCGAGAACATTATTAGTCTGTGGGTAAAGTGTTAGCAGTTAACACATTCACTTGGGTGCTAGGTTGCTATTTGAGTCTAACCAGAGATGCAAATGCCCTTTAATTAGCATATGTGTGCCTGTGCATTGCATCTGTAGCTGACTAACAATCTGGCACTTCAGAAACTTTAGGCTTAGAAAAATTATCTCAAAAGAGTAAATGAAAGATGTGGAATTCAAAACCAGTGGGTGGCATCTATTACACTTCTTTCCCTTTACACAATTTACTGAAGTAATAGGAATTGACATGTTAGTCTACAAATAATAAAATAAAGTCTGCATGTTCTTGGGAAGTACCAAAGCGTCCGAACATGTGATTAACTGTGAATTTATTAGTGGCTCGGTGGTGTAGTGGTTAACACAACTGCCTGACATGAAAAAGATCCCTGATCTGAGACTAGGAACCTAGCCTCAGTGGTCACAAGATAGTGTCCTCCCAGCCTTGTTCCCAAGTCAGTTCAGGAATGGCATCCAGTCTAAAAACATCTGTGCCATATCATGGAAAGCCCTTGAGAAATAAGGAAGCAGATAAAAGTACGTGCCTGTGTAAATGACTGAATTACTGAAATGAACTGCTGACACATTAATGCTAATTAAAGCAAATCTGCAAAGTAAATCAGTGAAAATGTATGTTAACTACACAAAATCAATAATTTAATTAATTAATTAATAATTAAATGTAAAGGGATCATTAAACAATCAATATAAAGACAAACATATGAAACTGATAAATACATTTAAGACTGATCTGACAAATAAGATGGGAAGTCTTGTATGTAGTTTTTATTTCAGACTCTGCTGACAGCAGAGTTGTTTAACAAAATTTAAATAATCCATGACTATTTCTATAATTAAAAAGCAAGAAGTGAGTGCAAAAACCTCATTAAGGCTTTAATTAAATCGACCTCTGAATATACTTTTAAACTCATTCCTGTTTACCTCCGTCTGTGATGAATATTATTATCATTATCTTTTTGATTTATTAATTTTTGTCTGTCAGTTCTTAAACTTGCCAAATCAGTTAATCTAATATATCAGAATAGCCTGATCATCACAACTCTAATAAAGACAATGTTTCTCTCCACTGCTGGTCTGGGTCACATGCGCTCACCATCCTCACAAACTCTCCTCAAATCAGCACCACAACATTCATTCCTTCGTAAATGGACAACAGGCCTGTTTGTTTCCAGTGTTTCAACAACAAGCGTTTATCATTATTGTGTAACTAAAGAGCTAAGCAAAAGTTCATTATTCATTCCATTGTGCGTGATGTTGTGTGTATAGAAACGCCAGCCCAGTTATAATTCATATCGTTCAATAATTCATTTATTTATTCCCACTTATTTATTAAATTCCACAGAACAAATACAACAAACAGAACTAACCTCTCACTGATTGCTACCCTGGGAAGAGAAAGAGAGAGAGTCACATCGGGACAACACACACGCGAGCGCACACACACACAACTTGAAGTAGTTCATTAGTGAAACTCCATGGCTGATATTTTTGTCTCAGGAACAAACCACGAGCCTCAGGGGCAGTAAAAAAAAGAGTTGGGGGAGACAGAGAATATTACAAAAAGAAAGATGGGGAAAGAGAAGGGGAAAGTGAGAACTGATGATGAGAGAGAGCAGAGAGAAAATAGACATAGACCAAGACAAACAGAAAGGGAACAAAAACAAGGGTTGAGGAAGGAGTGGGAAATGAGAAAAACATGATAATCAAGCAGAGAAAAGGAGGAAGATTACAGATATAGGCCATGAAAGAGCAGCAGCGTTACTCAGTTTGCTGGGAATGGAACTGGAGCGATGTCCGGAACATCTTCAGCCAGTAATTTATTGGGCTGTAACACTTCGCTAGGAAAATTTGTACTTTTCATCAATGCCTTGCCTGTAAAAGCAGTCTGTTTAAAATTAGTAAATAAGCCACACACCGAAGATAAAATTTCCATATAAAATTACAGAAATTATAGACAAATGTCTTATCATAGGTAGTGATTATGAGCTCAGGATCCATTTATTCGAATGGTTCAGTGACTGCAGAAAATACTGAATTTAAACTCCCACTGCAGGATACTCACCCATCCTTCTCACCCACTTGACCCAAGCAACGTAAATTAGGTATGATTTATATTTGCTTTTGAAAGATAAAATTCCCTATATTACAAATGAACCACACTCTCAGCTCTTTCAAAAACCATCACCATCTCAATTTCCACAAGTCACGCATGACAACAAAAAAAACGTAAATAACATTAATCGTAAATGCAGTGATAAATACACTGATTGTCTTGTTAAAACGCATCCTGGTTCGGGGCGGGCGACATAGACTCAAAATGATTAGGCTACTAACAGAATATTTCAAGAAAACTTGCAATAATATTTCTAACAATAGAGAAAATCCAGACAACACCATTTAAGTAAGTAAACGATGGGAATTTTCCAGCCATCTTTCCCAATGAGCTACAGTCACTGATGACACTGCTGCCATTTCCAGTTTCATCACAAACAGTTTTCTTGAACATTTTGCAAAGTCTTGCTCTTTGCTGGATGTTGTTTATGTAGCTCCTGACACAGTAGTCTCACAGCTCGCAGACATATCCGGGCATTTCTTGTTGCGCATAGGACGGAACGTAATTGCATGGCGTTGCTATAGCAATTATATCACACTATGACATTTTTATATCACGGAAAAATGTATACTGGTACTATTACGTAAGATATGATATGACAAAGCCCTTATACTGGTGTGTGGCTCTTATGTTGAAATATACTACACAACTAAATCCTGCTGCAGATCAAAAGACCCTCTTATGGAAATCGCGCTTCCCGACCGTAGTGCCCCACCCCTGGAGGACATTACAACCAGCCATACAATAAATCCTACTGGATTTGAATCCTAAAGAAAGACATGAGGAGCCCCAGTCGTTTACATTGTGTTCAAACTCCAAGATTCAAACCTGAGAGACCAGGAAACACTGGTACACAGTTCCATCGACGGAGGATCACAAACACAGAGCCAAGCACAACGGGATATGCTGCAAACCACCTGCTGATTTACATTAGTGCAGTGCTGTAGTAACACGTATCTTATCAAAACCTTATCACGCACATTTGCAAACCACCTCTGTAAGCCTGTAATTTTGATCTAAAGAGCTGAAGAAAAAGGAAACTGTAGTGTCACATGGGTCAGGCAGATAAAAGGTGGTTGGACGTTTCTTAATCGGTTGTCAATTACATTCAAAAATGATTAACTACATCATTTAAGTCACCATCTACCCTCTGAAAATAAGATTCAAGATGGAATGGGTCATCTGGGATCTGCTGATCCTTTTCACTCTAATCTGATTTGTTTGGTTGCTCAAAGGCACGAGAGAGTTCGATTAGAAAAGATGGATTCGATGGTCCGAAAATGATTATCTGCTCTCGTGGTCGTCCAACTGATACATATCAATACTGGAAACTATCATCGCCAGCACCTCTGTTACTGGTTGAATGATAAATGAGCGGGCAGCAGAGTGAGACCTTTGCTTTTAGAGCTAAAAGTGATTTACCGAGACGATACTAAATGAAAGCAATATTTTAAAACAAAGTATAAAGATGTGCCAGAAAAATCAAAATAAAGGATGATATGAGAGAAAAAAGGCCATTTTTATTTGTATCTATCAAAACCTTTGTGCTCCCAATACATTACTCATTAAATTATTTATACACTCCTATAATTTAGTAGATAGAAGGCATAGTCATAAGTCTCAGTAATTGAATTCTGTCCTTTAAAGGCAAATATGATGAGGACAGAAAAGTTTTGACAAATGGGGAGAAATAATTGGACCAGCCTAGCTGAAGAGCTGGATATCCAGGCCAGTGGCAGTAAATGTCGTCACACTTATCACCTTATTTGCCTCCAGAGTTAATAATCTACATACTGTATTGTGTTCTTCTACTTCCTACTTTTAGAAGCAGTACCTCTCTAACAGAAACGAGTCAGAGAACTCCAAGTTGTGCTACCATCCGTGCTCCAACCACAACAACGAAGCAGCATGACGTGGTTTTGCTGCTAAAGTCAGTCGTTTAATCTTGACTGGATCAAATCAAGCAGATTTGTCCATAAGATTATGTTGCTTTGATACGCTAACCAACGCAACTGCTATAAAGACCTGGGGGGTGGGGGGGGGGGGGGGGGGGGGGGGGGGAGCTATCAAGCCAGCAAGTTTAAAAAAAAGTCCATGTCTTTTTGTTTGTTTGTCTTTTTTAATTTTATGAATCTTTATGAGTCATCTGAGGCAGCTTAAGGAAATCTGGGCATCGTTAGAGTGAAAGATGATGGAAACACAATAAAAGAAGAAGGAGGGAGAGCTAAGGGAAGAAACAATGAGACGAGCAATGAAAGGGGAAAGGGGGAAAAAACAAAGAATGAACACACATACACAATCACTCACGTACACTGAGGGTGTTGTGGGGTTGAAGTCAACAACAGCAGGTGATGTCTGGAGGCTAGTTTTTACCAGCAGCTTCAAACAGCACGGATAGAAATATGACACAGAGTCATTCCTGCAGGGAGGCTCTGCCTATAGCTTTTGCTCGCAGTGGTCAGATAAATAACCCTTCAGTCCCAGCACCACAGAATCGCAGCTTCCATCCTCTTCCAGAAAATAAGGCTATACATCTCTATCTCTATTTGCTTCCTTTCTCAACATAATGAAACCGCCTGTCAGTTGTTGGAAGCTTTTTCCTCAGTAAAAAAAACCCTCCTGAGATTTTACAGTAGGTGGCAGGAGGTGTTTTAAGCTAAACATCCAGTTTTGCTGGTTACTTTTCGCGTTATAGTGTAGTGACACTAGAGATAGAAGACACTGCCTGCCAGCATCAGAGCAACCAGTGTGTCTGTTGTGCAGTGTACTGGAAGAGCATTTTTTCTGCTCAGTGGAGCTGACACACACCAGCTGTACCTGGCACTGAGGTGGCTGCCGTGGCTAACCATGTCATCACCATGAATGGTGGGAAAGTGTGCGCGCCTGTGTGTGCCTGATGGCTTAGCGATCCACTGTGACGGCATTTAAAAACTGTGGGCAGTGACGACGACAGTATGTATACTGTCGTCGTCAAAGCATAACGGGACACAGGTGAGCGAGAAGGAAAGGAAAGGAAAAATATCATGGAGAGAGACTGTCAGCGTCCTTTAACAGACTTCATAGATCTGTCCCTGCTTTTTAGTGTGTGTCTGTTTGTGTGAGCTATTGACTCACAGATCTCCCTAAAGGAAAAGGATATTAATGGTGACCTCAACAGAGAAGAGTCAGAAAGCGTGAGGACAGCAGGGATATGTGTGGAGAAACGACAACAAACAGGCAGTGCATGACGGAAGATGAAAGGTTAACACTCACACACACGTAGGTAATACGTTTAAAACCCTATTCACAAGTGACATAAATCATCATTTCTGCTGCCAGATATCAAAACACATGCATTCAAACAAAGAAGGCTTTCATTTCCCAGGCCCCTTTTGGATTACAGGCTATGTGGATGTGGCAGAGCAATGCAGCACACAATTACAGATCGGGGTTCTTGTTATCCCTAACCGCGGCAGCGCACGCGACAGTTGTCCACGTTTCATCAAGTTTTCATCTAACGGACAAAAAGACAGGACAAGGGGGGGGGGGGGGGGGGGGGGGGGGGGAGAAGAAGAGAGGAACGTTTGCATTTTGGTCACTTTTGTTTCCTGCTTTACAATTAAAGGGGAGAACGAAAGTGAGGAAAGGGAGGAAGAATGGCTTAATTTTAAGAAAAGCTTATACAGCACAGGGCCATCAAGCAAATATGAAGCCCATCGCAAACCAAATCATCTCAGAATAACAGGTTTAATGGCATTTTCAGCTCCTGTAGCATGTAAAATATTAGGTGTGTCTTTAAGAAAAAAAAGGATTAATTAGTTTTTAAAGTGAAAGAAAGCTAAATTTCACCATTATGGTTAAAAAAAAAAGAAAAAAAAGAAGACTTCTAAATATCTCCAGCTCAACATCCGAACCTCCATCTGATTCCACCTTCCCCCAACCTTTCCCCTCCATTACCCCTTCCATAATCAACTCATCTTACGTTTCTCTCATCCTTCCCCATGCCTCCCCTTCTTCCTCTTGTCCCCCCCCTCACCAGCTCATTGCCCATTCCTTCAGAGAGGTGTCGGCCTTTCCAGCAGTACAACCATAGGATGATGAAAGCATGAGGGAGTAAAAGGATGGTAGGGTATAGAGAGGGGGGAGGCAGCAAAAAGGGTGTGGTGAGCTGAGATTGTGATGTGAAATGAAAGATCAAAACCCTCTAATCTCTGAAATGTCAGCTAACTGGGGAGAAAACACCCACCCGCAGACACACAGAGAGAGACAGAGGGAGCGAGCGCTAGTCTTACATTCACACTTCAAGTTTAGCTTAAGGGTTTAATGCTTTCCAGGGTTGCACACGTTCCACTGGTTAATCAGAAATGAAGCACGCAACGGTGACTCTGTTTGTCTGCAAATTTTAAACAATAATCTGATTTGGTGTGACTCAAAGCAGGAGCTTGCGAACAGCTCGCGAACCTTTCTTTTCCAGCTGAAAGTAGGACACGAGAATTTCAGGTCAACAAGGTGGCACATTCCTGGAAAGATCTCTTATTCATTATTTGTAGGTAATTTTTAATACCTCCAACGTCATCTGTTCACCTACTACACTAATCCTCATTTTCTTCTCTCTCCTTGTCCTCTTCCTCTCTATTTTGTTCTTCGCTCAGTGGCAGAATCAGTCTGTGTTTCCTCACCTGTGAAACTAGGAGATGTCCTTGACTTACAAGGACAGTAGTGCACTCTGTGTGTGCATATGTGTGTGTGTATTCTGTACAAGGGGGCTGGAAAAAAGTACATAACACACCTCTCTCCATCTGTCGTGACACTTACACTAGAAGAACAGTCGATATCAGAGCGACTGTCATTATGAGACATCATTGCCATGCGGTAAAACTGGATTACATGTAGCCTGAAGCTAATGACATTCGCAAGACTGATGAACGCAACTGAAAACTAGCAACAAGCGATTCAATACAACTGATGAGCACACACACTTTGCCTGTAGGGCTGACCATTCATCAGCTATAGCATTCAGTTCTCTTCACGCCGCTGTGAATACACTGTGCTCAGTTTGCCCGAAATTTCCTTTGATTAGAGTAAAGGTAGATATGAACCACAGGGAAGCACCATGTGATGTAAGATACCAAAACTGACCTTTATGGTAAGGCAGACAAAAAAAAGTCAGGCTCAGCTCAAACAAACCCAGTGCGACAAGGGTCACAGACAAAGAAGCTAAACAAGGCTGTTGTAGGACACGTATACAGTATTTAGTACACGTTAAGGTCAAGGTCAAGATCAAGGCCAAATTTATTTATATAGCACATTTCCAGGCGGACATTGCTGCACAAAGTGTTTAACAATATAAAAATGCCATTAAAAAGAAACAATATAAAACAATAATAATGATATAAAACAATGATAGGACAATAAAAGAATTAAAACAATAACTAAAACTATTAAATAAGTTAAATGGAATGGTTCTTATACAGCACTTTTCTGCTCTACTTGAGCGCTGAAAGCACTTTATACATCAACATCCACCCATTTACACGCCCATTTATACCAGACTGGAGTTGCCAGAGATCAAGCCACCAACCTTCCGTTTAGTCGACGCCCTGCTCTACATTCTGACCACATCTAACCCTCAAGGTCAGATGGTTCTGCACTAAAAACGCTTAATGGCTATAATGGCTATATTAGCTCCATGCACATGCACACTTAGACTTTAATTTAGTGCATGTTTGTGTGGTAGCACTACTGTGGCAGTGTCTTTGCAGGCATTGTTCTACTGAAAGAGCTGCAGGGTAGGGTCCTACCACAAGAATAGCACAAGCACAGGATTTGTTTCTGAGCAGAAACAAAAAAAGCAGTAACTTGAAGCAATTCTGAGGTTTACAACTTAGCTCATTTCTGAATTTGTTTAGTAAACAAATTCCCAAACCCACGTCTGACTAAAACCAATCAAGTGAATCAAGTGGAACCAAAAACTACTGACAGAATATATTTGGGATTTATAAGAGAGTTCAAAAAGATGTGCAGTATTCCCTTTATTATCACAGGGGCTACGTTTCTGGACCCCCCATGATAGGTGAAAATCTGCATAGTGTTTGATTATTTTTATATATATCTCGACCAGGTGGCGTTTTGCATATAAAGTGCATGAATAAAGCCTTGAGCCATAGGCTGGATCAACGATTTGGTGTTTGGTGGTAACAATTCAATTTGTACACCTTCAAACGACACATCAATTGTAGTTTGATTTAATATTTGTTTAATATAATTAATTTATATCATTTTAAATTTTTTAGGCTAGAAAATGCTCTTTTTACCACAAAAATAATTGAAAAACACGTATTAGTTAGGAAAAAATGTAATATCTTTGGGCTGCAGAAGCCTGACATATAATGAAATTCCTGCAATATAAATTTACGGCTAAATCTGTGATGTGGTGAGTTTGCGAGAGTTGAATGGCAATATGACGTGAGAATAACGAGACGCAGATTTAACGCAAAGATTGAAAATGTGTTTGGTGACATAAACTGTGTTTCTTTTTTTATACTAAATTAAAATGCTTATTTTTAATTTTGCATAATAGCAAATACCCAGCTTGTATTATTTTGACTCATCTGGTACTGTTACAGCATAGCAGTTGTCTCACTGCCACTGTATATTGTACTGTACATACACATAAATATATTCTTATTTAAATATATCCAAAAAAAACACAATACTATGAGCGAAGGAGAGCTGCATTACAATATTTGTTGATACTGATGGACTCTCTCATATATACTCTCATTGCAGACTCCAGGGGTTTTCAGTAGGAGTCAATTAAAGACACTCCCCATTGTAATTACACAATGTTAGATATACTAGGCCACAGGGACACAAGTGTTTGTGTGTTTGTCCTTCCTCCCCTTGTCATCTTCCCCTCCCACTCCTTTACACTCTTTTCATCTCCACCTGGGGGTGTTTTCAGGGAGGGGTTCATTAAATTCGAAATCCCCCTTTGGTCTCTCTAAGAGGTGAAATACACAAATCACTTAACTGCGATGATATGTGAGGTTGAATGTAAATTAAAGAAAGACAATTACTTGACAGATATTTTGTATACCAACTTAGCAAGTAAGTCCATTTTAGAAAATCATTTTATCATAATCTGAAAAAAAAAAGAAATGAAAAACTGAAATGAAAAGAAGATAATACAAAAAAAAATACTCTCTCCGATTTGGCTACTTGCCATCATTCCTCTGTGGTTTTGTCTCTTTTTGTATCCGGCTGGCTTTGGGTGAACAAAACTGCTGACACATAGGAAACCTGCTCTGCCAGATTCAATCAATAGAAAGACACCATCTCGCTCGTTCTCTCTCTCTCTCACTCTCTCTCTCTATAACAAACACACACACACACACACACACACACACACACACACACACACACACAGGAACACTTGCCGACATATACAGAAGAAAAAGCCTCAACAAATGGGGAAACAACAAACACAGATACCTTCACACAGCTGAGGTGTCTGATACAATAAAGTAATTAGCAACCTATCGGGCTCTGTTCATAAAAATGACTAATTTATTTCTATATTTCTCATGGTGGCAACAAGAACACTCAAAGTGATACTGAAACTAAGTTCATGTTTAGGGCACGGATTGGAGAAGTACCGGCCAGAAGTATTGCTTCTAAGCAAATTATGAATTGAGATGTATTGGAAAGACAACAGCACACCGAGTCACAACTGGTGGTCAGTGGTGCACGTTTAATGCCCTGGTGCTTGTGCAATTGGATAATGTGCAAAAACCTCTACAAGACTGTTAATGTAAGACCTGGTGAGAATGCCTTAGTAACAGCAATCTGACAGTTATTATAGAGGAACGTCAAGTATGTATTCATAAAGTACACGTTACATATGTGTGCTTAAAGGTGCAAAACCAACAGCAGCAGTCTACAGAGAAGCAGAGAAAAGTGATATGATCTTACAAGTATTTCTTAACAGAAGTGAGTGAATGCTTAGATGTCATACAGTTCTGGATGTCTGACTCCTACAGTGAGGTGACCACAAAGCTCTGTTCAGTGTGGGAGGCATTTTGCTGGTGACCCGTTATTCTTGTCCCCTTAGAGTGAGGGTCAAAACTCAATAAATCAATACAAAGTTGTAACGACTGATCCCCATTATGCTGAGATGAAACATTTGTATCCTTTTACTGAGCCTTTCAAGTACTTTTTGCATTAATCTTATGATTAGTGAATCACTCATTCTCCTCTTCAAAACATCATCTGCGTCGCATCTGTATGGGATGAGTGAAAACTGGATGGTTTGATTAATATGAAAATCATGTGCTATGGCCTCTCCAGGCACTAGATCTTAAACCAACTGAACACCTGTTGGAAAACTTGGACTGCTTTTCTTATTTAGAATAAAAATATTTGGTCTGTTACAATGGTCACTGTTTTAGGTGAGGTTATAGAGTCATAAACTATATTTTCATGACAGAGACATAAGAGAGCACATACCTCTACTCAATCACTCAGGCTTGCTGGCTCTGAAAATGTGCAAAATCTTTGGGAATGAGGTGTTTGCAACTTTGAGAAAACATGACCAAAATTACTGCAGGCACAAGCTTGGAGTCCTGTTGCCTTTGGGGTTGTTTCAAAGACAGGGACCCAAACACACGGAGTCAGTATGCTATTCCCATTAAATGGCGTCAACTTGGCCTTTACGTGCAATCTGTTTGTGATAATACGACATTTAACTGTGATAAACTGGAGAAAATCACAAATCTGTTGCTCTCTACATACACTGAAATTCACATTGCTACTTTCATCTGAAATCTAGCCAATACCTCATAGTTTGGTAACAGAAATTCAAAAATTCCTCCTCGATAACTACTGACATAGCTGCTGCAGGACAGTGGTTAAACCACAAAATCACATAGGCACTTGGCAACCTTGTTTTTAAACATGAATATAACCAGAATACAACGAGTCGAGCGGGGTCCCCTACTGCAAAAAGACACACCAGGGGTCTCCAAACAGAGGTCTCCAAAGTCCTCGAGAGCTACTGTTCTGCAGCTTTGCAATGCATTCCTACTCAAACGCAGCTGAATCAAATGGTCGAAATACCTCTTCCGCATGCCATAAAGTTTAGCAAAGACCTGGTAACAAGCCATTCATTTGATTGAGGTGTGTTGGAACAAGGATGCATCTAAAAGCTGCAGGACAGTAGCTCTCGAGGACTGGAGTTGCTGTAGACCGGTTGGTTGCAATGTGCTACCATCAATTTTTCCTAGCGGTAGTGAGGTTGTCATCCTATTTTAGTCTGTTTATTCTTAATACTGGATCAATTTACTATTGTCTTTTGTAAAATCTACTTAGAAAAGTGTTACCATTTAGAATGAAAAGTGTGCATGTAATAAGCTTAAGCATCAGCCTACAACTTTTCGGTCAATAATCTGTGCTCTTCCCATTGAATTCTTGATTGCTGAGATTTATTTATTTATATAACATCCAATTTTGGGAGGAAAAGAAAATGTTAATATAAATATGAGTTCCAATAATTACAATCATTACTCTAGTCTGACTAAGTAAGGCAGTTGGATGTAAATGCATATTTAGTCTGCAGACATGATGCCACCACCAACTTTCTTTTCAGCACCAAGTTGAATAACTCTAAGTGCAAATATATAACCCCATTTCCAAAATGCTGGGACTTTTAATTATTTACAATTAAATAACAGGTTTCAGTTCAAAACTGAATTTACATTTACCACAGTGCCTGGCGTATAGTGTGGACGTGGGCTACACAAATTATTATCTTTGTCTTACGCAAGAAAGTTCATAAAGTTTTAATGTTATCATTAAAAAAAACTACTGCAACTTAGTGTTTAGGAAGAAATTATAGCCTACAATATAAGTTGTTTTTGTTTTGTTTTTTATAACAGCATGTCTAATTTTCTGCTCCTTTGTCTATGCAGGGGAAGCAGAGATGACACAATGGAGAGAATAAAACGCGTGTGTGTTTATCTGCATCCACACACACAAAGTCTTATTTGTGTTCCTGACGAGTTGCTGATGTTTAACAAGAGGCAGCATGAATGCCCATTAAAGGGAAAATAACAGAAACCAGAAACAAAATGCTACCGAGCTCTCATCCACTATGGGACAACAAATAAGCGCACATAAAAAACACAAACGCACGATTATTTCCTGTCCCTGACTCTAAAAATAATCCTCTTCATAATAAGGTACAGCAAATGGGCTTTTTGGGTTTCTGAGAAAATTCATGCTCATTTCCACTAAAAAAAGATTGCAGGAACACAAATGTTACCCATACAAACACACACACACACACACACACACACAGAAGAGTGAGAAGTTGATAGTCAGGGAAGGTGTGACTCACTGTCCCTGAACAGCACTCGCTGTTTCATGCTTGGCTGTGGTTTAAGAGGAGACTGAGAAAGAAAGAGATGAGAGACAGATGAGAGGGAGACTGAGGGAACGAAGCCTGCAGAAACTCATTTATATTCAGGATGGAAATAAAAGGACTGATGGTTAAGCATTCTTCCGCTGGATACTTTACAGGCTGCAGTTGCCCTCCCCCACCCTTCCCCACCCTCCACAAGACAAGGAAGTTTTACCTAACTCGCTAATGACCTGCAGACAGGTGAACAGGAAGAGAGGACGGGTGGGTGGACAAGTGCGTACTTGAACCCTGTATTGTAGCTGTACCATTAGAAATTCTATATTTACAGCCGTATTTCATGAACCAAAGCGCCGATTGCAAACCTGATCACCATTTCTGAGGCTAACACTTTGCTCTTAGCTTTTTCTTCCTGTAAAAGGATTTTTTAGACTCTGATATACAGGCCATTTGGCTAAGGGACAGAAAATGTGTGGCCTTTAAGCACAGTGATGTTAATATTATCACTCCTTATCATCCAAATTAACTGTAAAAGCTGAAAAAAAACTTTCCTGTACACGGTGCCATTAAATCCCTGCAAACAGCAGGGGACATGGGAAATTGACAATTTACCAAAGTGAAAATATACCGTTTACCCCATGACATCACTGATGAAAGGTTTCACCTGCATATCGCAGTATATGGAAACCTGGGACTGTTCAAAGAATTTAGTCATAGCTTTGCTACTACTTTTTGCAAGCAAATGGTCAGACTGTTAGTTGATACATGCTAACAACAGTGTAAACAACAATTTTCTCCATGTTTTCTTCTTTTAATATGATGACCTTATACTATTTTTTTTTTGCACTTATTAAGGCAAGAGCTGAGGGATCTTAAATAGAGGAAAATCCAATTATACATTTCTCAGTGTTTTTAATTATGTGACAAATAATCCATACAGTGGGGAACAGCACAAAAAAGCTAATTCCAAATTACTGTGTATATGACTGAATGTATGCAAGAGTAACCTGCACAATGTGCTCTAAGTGTTAAGGCTTCTAAACAGGGCACAGCCTCACCCAGGAAACATCATGTAACCTACAAGGCAGATGACCAGAGAAATTTACCCAAATACAGGGTTTGGGGAAATGGCTTAAAATACTCACAATTATTTAGCCAACATCCAAACATAAGCTCCAAATTATAACAAAAAAAAAAAAGCTACTTTCAGTGGCAGACTGGCCATCTGGAATACCTACAGTCTGCTTCCCAAGGGGGCAGGAGAACTGTTATAACCAGATTAAACAATTTCCCAAAGCTGTTTGGTCTCATATTTGTCTGTCCAATCAGTTACAAACAAATGTGTGCCTGTGTGTGTGTGTGTGTCCATGTGTGTGTTAGCAGTCTTTATTATTATTTTTAAAAAGGGGTAAATAAGGAATCAGACTGCATGTCTTTAAAATATTTAGAGTTAATTTGAAACATTTTAAGAAAACTATATCCATGTAGGCAGAAAACTTTAGTATTATAGTATTCGTATTATAATATCAGTGATATTAATGTGTTGCAGATAGTGTGGTTTTGGCCCAGGTATTTGGAATGAGATCAGATAAAGGTGTGAATAAAATAATGCAATTACCCTATAAAAGCACATTTTTTATGACACAGGGTATTTTAAAATTGAACAGGCAACATGGTTCATCGTTTAATAGTAGGCTGATCCTTCATTTAATACATAGTCTTTATATGTCCTGTGTGAGATAACTAATAAAAGCATCATGAGTACAGGAGTGATGATGATTAGCGATGATAAACGCACAGGTTAATGGAAGGCAAGTGACCAATCAGTGCAAGAAAAATGTCAACATGCATGCATATAATTATGCTGCCCTCTGTTTTCAACCTTAATGCAAAACAAATACATCACAAATCATTTAATTTTTCACAAGGGATAAAAAGGTGTAACAGCCAAAGATTTAAGGATTTCCCTCCCTTCTTTCACAGACATTTTTGTGTAAATAGATAATCTTTACTCTGATTAAACATGTGAAATATATTTTCATTTGAGAGAGGATTGTGTAACATGACAACAATATGCTAAGCTACAATTCATTATTGAAATATCCCATTAAAAAACCCTTTTATTACAGAGCTGAGCAGACTGAGCAGGCTGAAATGCTTGGTGGAAGGTCAGGATGCGATCCATGACCTCATGTTGGAACACATGCACAGAACGTTTTACTTCAACAGGTCTTTGCCAGGTCACTGTGCTGGTGTGAAAGGCTAATCTGCGAGAGACAGCTTAGGAAACGCACTTCCTGGAACATCCCTCTAGAGGAAAGTCTGGAGGAAATTAAACAAAATACACAAATACTCACACTTTGGCACGTTATCGCGCTCTATCCCCGTCTACATTCCTCTTAACCACCAAAGAACAGTAATTACTGTAGATGCCGGAGCGACAGAGGAGAGAGCAGTGCCAGTATGAGGGATGATAAAGGAGACGAGAGAGAGATAGTGGCTGCTGCAGCCAAAAGCTTCTCATTAAGCCAACCCCACCCCCAGCTCAAACATGTAGCATACATCCCCGTCTTCTACAGCACGCTGCAGGTCAAATCAATTTGCAGAATTTTAAATCTGGCATGCAGATTTATCAAAAACTCAAAACAATTTATAGTCAGTCCTTTCAGAGTGTCCCTTTTTTCTGTGTCCTTCACTCTTCTTCTCCAAATCTCCTCAACCCTGTTTCTGATCTTGATTGTTGAAATCTTTTTCCTCACAAGCTCTTTTTTTCTGCTTCTTCTCCTGTTTCCTTCCCTTTCCCATGGCCCGCCAGTCATTTCAGCGCCTTGTTTTCTCTCCTTACCCCCTTCTTCATCTTCTTCTCCTCACCTCTTCCCCACGAGAGCCCACACACATGCAGCCAATCTAAGTCAATTAAACAAATGGTTTTTTGCTCTCTTTTCACATTATACTGTCTGTGACTTCATCCATGATGATGGACTCCAAGTCATTACACAAAGCTGTACGTGTGTGTGAGATTTTGCAAAGCCTAAGCTAATTAGGTAGAACCCATGGCACTGGCAGCTACAACAGCAGATCAGGGAAATGCTGAAGAGATAAGGCCGAGCATACTAAGACATACACAAGAGGATTATTTTAATGATTTTACACACCGGATACAGGCAAACATGCATCCACAAGAGCAAAAGGAAACATTATGGTACAGGCAAAAACATTAAAATGCAATATTCTCATTTATATACATCCCCCTCCTTCCTGCATACATGCATCTGCATTCCTTAGTCGATCCATTTAGAAAAAATGGGAAGTTTTACTTCATTCACCCATGCAAAAAGTTTGGTAAGTGACAACCTTTCCATTTGTTACGGTACCGTAGTTTGATGGCGTCTGCATCCCACTTAGCTGCTCAACAGATGGCCAATAAATATAAGGAAAAGCCGTGAGAGTAAATTACTCCTACACAGAAACAACAAGTTACACTCACACACCTACAGCGCACATCTGTCTACACGCAGATTTACTCCTACACACAGATATACACAAGTTACATTACAGCAAGCAAACAGACCAAAAATTATAACGACCAAAAAATAAGAATCAACACAAACACACACACACACTGAGGATTACACCGGCACACACACACACACACGCTCCTCATTCCTGCTGCTATAATTGAAGGTGAAGCAGTTTCAGCAGGGGTGTAAATTTATTGGCGCCACACTCCACACGTGACATCAGGTGGTGGTGATGTGTGTGTGTGTGTGTGTGTGTGTGTGTGTGTGTGTGTGTGCGCGCCTCCATGATAAATTGTAACTATATATGGGAAATAAACAATACAACATACTTTTCCATAGAGAGCTGCCCTGCTTCCACCTTGGTCAGAGAGGTAGGTAGAAGTGTGTGTGTGTGTGTGTGTGTGTGTGTTTGTTTCCCAGGAGTCTCAGTTACGGCCTCATGCACACAGAGCCATAAATACAGCTACTTCAAACCTTTTATCAAGCAGAGTAGGTGCGAGTAGGTACATGTTCCTATCCCTTTCTGCTTGTTTCTGACGTTTTCTTCTCACATTCTTCTTTACCCCCCCCCCCATATTCTCTCTCACTCTCACTTTCTCAATAGATGAGCCAGTTTTTTCTTTAAGCTCACGTTAAATAAAAGACAGAACGGAGCTCCAACAGTAAGGAGGTCTTAAAGGTTCCTCTCATAAACAGCTGTATGCACCATATTAGGGACACAGCCCAAAGTACTGCAGACAAACACAAACACCTGCTGTGTCCCGGAGACGTGTGTGAAGCTGGATTCATGGTCCCACAGTGATGTTTCTTGTAGCTTTTTGGCTATGCAGAAAAGATTATGGGTATTCACTAGGGGTGCAACGATACACAAAATTCACGGTTCGGTTCGGTACTTTGGTGTCACGGTTCGATATTTTTTCGATACAAAAAAAATGTTCATGCCTTTTAATTAATTTGTCATTTATTAAATTTTCACGGCACATTCTGCACCACCTCTCTGTGCGTTCATCATTTGTTTGAAGCCAGCTCACCTCCTGCAACCACTTTTCCGAGAATACGCGCTTCTTTTGTGGTTCGGACTCTTGACATTTCTTTGGAGGTGGAGGAAAACCAAAATAATTGCTTAAAGGAGCTTCTTCGACATCTTTATGAGTTCTAAACAAATGTCTGTCCTCCTCCTGAAAATCTTATGTATGCAAACACGCGTTGCAACTTCTTATCTTGTGCGCACTTTTTATTTTGACAGCGAATGCGCACCTGCGGACCACTTCTGTGCAGCCCTGGTTATTTAGCTCGTCATATTGCAGCCACAGAAATTCTTTTGTCCATGAAACCATAAAGCTGCACTTTCTTTTTGCCTTATAGTCTGATTTGTCATAACTTTTCCGTTTTGTGGTAAGCTTTTCTTTGGCTGTCACTTCTTCACCCTGACCTGTCTTATTTGGCTCAGCAGAACTGAAATATATATCCTGCTGCTTTTACACACGCACTCACATAACACTCAGCGATTCTCTGCGCGATCAACCTCTCACATGTTTAAGCTTGCTGCGGGAGATTTCACTTGTCATGTTTGCATAGTAAGCTAACGATTGATAAGACGATGCCAGAGGAATTGGTGCGCAAATTATCATCACTCACCAATCAGTACTGTCGCTCTCTATACACAGTTCGCGCGATTGCAAAGTGAAAGCAAAAAACAAGCGCAAATTCAAACGCGATTTCAATATGTCACATATTGACAGTGGCTCACCGATGCCAATGACATAATTACCCAGCTACATTTCCGAAAGAATGCAAAAGCATTGACATATATTTTTCCTTCCTACGATAGGCCGACGAGCAGAGCAGAGCAGCCCGACTGGAAAAATCGCTAGCCCCGGGACGTCGGGCTAGCGATTTTGCGAGCCCTGTATCTGATTGAGGAATCACTCATCTTTGGAAAAGAGAGTTTATTACAGAGAAATGTCTCTTTCCAAAATAAAAGCTATACTATACGCTTCTTCTGGGCTATATTCTCAGCAGCATATTAAACATATCAGGTCCCCATAAGGAGAATCATGTGCTAACGGCTGTCTAAATGACTCGGTAAAGTTTGTATGCGTGCTTGTTGTTTTTGTCTGCTTCCACTTGTCTTTGCACTAGGATGCTATCTGGTAAATGTGCAGTCATATTCGTTGTGTTCCCACTAGTGCTGTCAGCCTTAATCTGAAATGAGGTTAACGCCACAACACGGCAAATCTCCGTTAACGAGCTACCGCAGATTGCCCCGTGTGTGGGGCTGGACAGCGTCAACACATTAACGAGCTAACTGCGCTAACACACTAGTTCCCACTCATGTAATTGAGCATTGCTTGGCACATCTGACATACTGTTTTACTTTAGTCCATGACTCGCTTACCTTCAGGGTCATACGTCACATGAAGACCAAAATAGTTCCAGACGCCAGATCTGAATGAGGGTGGGGGAGGTTCAATTTGCCATGTTGCAACGAGCTTAACTTCTGTCTAGCTAGCTTGCCCTGCGCTCAGTGAATCTGTGTTCGACTACTCCGCCTAGGCTGCACTGTCAAGCGCAGATCCACTGAGCGCTCAACACAGACAGCACCGTCAGAAGGAAAGTTGATAAAATAAATTAAAAATGTTGTATTGTTCGATACATATGCGTACCGAACCGAAAGCACTGTATCGAACGGTTCAATATCGATACGAGTATCGTTGCACCCCTAGTATTCACCCAATGCAGGGACTACAGTAACGCGCTTGTGTGCAAAGCCTACAGTGTGTCACCTCAACACAGGGATGCTATGCACAGTTTGATTACAGAATACTTGAAGCGGGTAGCTTGAACAAGTAAGGAAATGGGAGTGGAGATTTCCAGCAATCAAAAAAGAATGCACAGACGATTGTTTTCAACACTCCATTTCACTTCACTGCAAAAGACATTCTTTTCTGTTGGGCAGCAGCAAAACACCCTCTGAAGCTTCCACCATTTCCCTAAACCAAACAGAGTGCTTCCAGTAGTTCGAACACATTTGAAGTAAACTGCATCTATGTATTTAAGGGCAACATCTCCCCCCTCCACTGTGTGACAATGTCTCCAGGTAGCTACTATAGATGAGGCATTTCTAGCTCATGTTTCAGCACCATTATTAATACTAAAATATTATATTTTCATCAAGCACGAACTGCATATTCACCAATAATTATCTTCAGACTACACATTAAACCACCCACTCATCTCTGTGCATAATGCTACAGTAAGCAGTGTAGCATTATACACTGCAATGCACACTGCTCAAAATCATTAACATCATCTTAAAGTGCAAACTGTATTTTTATGCTTTGAAACGCGAGACTTTTCTGTGATGTTTCTGAGTTACTTTAAGTCAAGATTTTAAAATTCAAAAGGTGGCACTGGACTGTTAGAACAGCCCTGTGAGGTGTCTTTAAAGAGCTATTTATAACCCTCATATCAAAAGCTAAACTTGGGCAGAGAGGGAACGAGAAGGGTGAATGTCAATGAAGAAGAGAAATGATAGGCGGCGCGGAGCAAACGGGTGAGGCCGAGAGAGGAAAAAAACAAGACGCACAGAGCCAGGTTCAGGAAGACAGAGAGGGGTGAGAGAGTGTGTTTTTTTATGGGGTAACATGTCGGTCATGTAAGGAGTTTGTGTGAGAAATGGGTCTCAGTGCAGCAAGGGCTGATGCAGCATAACAATAAGTTCACACGCAGGCTCGCAGGCTGGTTAGAGAACACACACACACACACACACACGCATTTACCTAAGCAATACACACAAGTATAGGCAAAGACGAACTAACCACATAAGCACAAAAAGAAATTCACACATAAATACAAATATGTGCAAGTATCTAAGATGAGACGCACGCAGTGAGCTCTAAAGACACACACACACACACACACACTGCAGAGTGGGGAAGTTGCTTTAAAGAAACAATGAAAGCAGCACAGTTAGAGCTTCCATGTTTGCGCTTATTATACTGCCGCAGTCTGATAAAAAAACAGCACATGGACAAACACGATGCATGCCCACTGCAGTCTTCCTGCACGCAGACCTTCTACTGAGGAGGCGTTCCTGAAGATGTTGCTCTTCTGTTTCCATGTTTGTCGTCACCATCATGCTGCAGAAAGAATCTGATAAGCTGCTCCGTGATAGTGTTACGAGAACACGTTAGGTGTCTAAAACCTTTCCCGAGCACTGTGATACGCAGACAGTACACAGTACACAGTAGTAGCACACACAAATACAACTCTCCCTACTTCCCTCCTTGCTCCTCTTGGGGGTATTAAGAGCAGTAATGATGATGTGGGACTGCTTCCTTGTGTGCGTCAGCGTGCGTGCATGTATGTTTCTGTACGACACTATTAGCACACAGGATAGAGCAGCTATTAGCCTAAAGAATGTTTTCTTTTGTGCCATAAAACCAAACCCCCACACGAGAGGAACTCCAACACACACGTATACATACACAAATGCCCATACACACACACAGCACACTCACAGTAATGACCTGTTTTGTTAAGCACAGTGAATGCTCCAAGTACACAATAATAAACTCCTCATTTGTTATGTACTAGGGCCATTAAAGAGAGCGACCACAAGAGGAGGAGACGGGAAGAAGAAAGGGCTGCATTAAAAAGAATAATGAGGAAAGAGAGAGACAAAAATATAAGGACAGGCAGAAGTGCACAGAGTAGGTCTGACTGTCCTTACATTGTTGTAAACATACAGTAGGTAGAAACAACAGAGGCATGGAATGTAAAGCAAATATGAAACATAAGAGAGCAAAAGTGAAATGAAGGACTCCTTTGCACTACAAATACAGACTGTTGGCCATGCAATCACAGTGCCCCCTATTGGCAGATGATAAGTCACCATTTTGGATAGTGGCACATTTATTTATTAGCCCATCTTATTGAAGCTGAGATTTTAAATTAATCAATCAATCAATCAATCAATCAATCAAAGGTAGTTAAAAAGGTTTCACATCAGTATGCAGCACATTACAGATAATGCACGCTGCAGGACAGCCATTTCTCCCTGATATTTCTCAGACACACTAAACCACTGCTTTCTGTGCCACCTCGTCTGGTTTCATAGACAGCTCATGTGGCATTAGGAAGGATGCCACACTTATGTGTTTCTATCATGGCTTCATTGTAAGCTTGGTGCAGTGTTTTAAAATCCAACTGAATAACACGTCAGGAACAGCGCAGTCACAGATGCATAATGCTTGATTCATGATTATGAATGATTGATAACCCAACTGTACCAGACCCAAAGATTCAGTCCAATGGATCACATATGACCACATCAGTATATGATGGCAGTGTATGATTTAGTACATAAGAGATGCAGAGAGTGTAAATAAGCAGCGTTAGCGATTACTCAACCGTCATTTCACAGCCTCGTAAGATCTGATCACGTGCATATTACCAAGGTAAAAGGTGTGAGCATGAGTGGCTTTACTCTTAAAATTTTATGACTATATAGTGAATTTCATTGACATTATAAACTCTTTACGAATAAGTCATATCCAACAAAACTCAGCTGTTATACGAGGCACAGGTCTGCATGCCAAATATCCAGATTTGTAGGCTTCAAGTGATTGTTTTGAAGATGGTACTTGGCCTTGAGGCGACTGATGTTGTGAATTGGTGCTATATAAATAAAATTGAATTGAATTAGACACTTCAGACTTCTTTATTTTACTTTATAATTTAAGCTTTTAAAGGTCAGTGAGCACTGCCTGTCGAAATCTTGTGTTTTCTAGACAAACATGTTGCATGCAGAGGCTCAACCAAGGAAAAGAGAGCAAAACAAATTGATGGACATAAAGGCGACGTCCGATCTGACAGCCAACAAAGTGCTTCTGCAAAAACAAGGCACTCCTGTACTTTATATTCCTCTCCATTAGCCAATCTTTTGAATACAGGCCTTTGTGGCTGGGCTTACAAAGGAGAAAAAAGCCTGTTGTCTGTCTGTAGGTTGCTGGTGTCTCCAGTCAGACGCTGAGTCACTGCACTGTGGCACAAATGCTCTAATTGTAAACACCCCCCGGTGGGTGAACCTGGTGAGTGACCTGTGAGCGACCCTAACCAAAGGAAAACTTTCCACTAAGAAGGATTACCAGTAATAATACGTGTCACATATACCGGTGATGAGATCACCTTAAACAACATTCACAGCAGCAATTTCTGCAACTAAATATTTCCAGTCACAGCTGATCACTCTTTTATATCAGCTTAGAGGAAATTAAATCATTCTGAAGTTTAGAACATGTGCAACTCTGGGTTTTTGTGGGTTTTCTCAAGTAAACAGCTAATTTCTCTTGAATTAAGGTCATAATTGAGATTTTTCCATACATCTCCCACCACTCTTTCGTAGAAACTTGTTTGTGTTGTACCACTCAGCTTGAGTTTCTGTTGACAGATGGAGGTGCTGACATCTTCTTCTTCGTGCATGATTCTAAATGTATTGCTCTTTCAATGATGAGACTTTTTCGCCCACTGACAACAAAACAGGAACAAGCCGTGATTTTCCCACCGCTTTTCATAAATGGGGAAGACTCTTATACTGCTATGTAAAGCTTTCCCTTCTCCAAACATAAAGCTTCTGATTTACACCAAAACCTCCATCTTAGCCACATGTGTCCACAGAACAGTCTACTAACAGCAGTCTGGTTTGTTTATACGATCTTCAGCGAAACGTAAAAGAGCAACAAAACACTTTTGCCCTTTCTCGCCTTACGAGCACAGTATTTGAAATACATCCACAGCTATCTGTTGAAAAAAAACCAACCACTGATTAAATCTGACTTCCTTTGAGTCGAATGTAAATGACGCTTTATATGTAGAAAAGTTGGATGAAGAAAGTTGGTGTATTTTGTTTCGATCATGACAGTTTTTTGTAAGAAGTGCTTATTTGCACCTTTGTGTTATCAAAAGGCTCATAATCATTCAAGAAACACGCATGGGATCACTGTGGGGGGAAAAACACAATGAACACGCGCACAAGATGGAATTCAAACACAATGAAATGACGAGGAGGAGTCACACAAGCTAACAGAAAACAGAGGAAGAGCAAATTGCAGATAAACACACAGGAGTTTGTGGTTTCAGTTCCACCGAAGACAGCTGGTACGTTTTAAGAGAGTGAGACCTGGAGTTGTTCTGGGAATACATAAACACAGGGGGATCTGATTACGAATGCTCGGAAGATCTCAGACGTGCGGTGGGATAAGTCAAGGAGGAGGTGATGTGTCTTTTGATTGCGTATTCATGTGCATGATGAGGATGTCAAGGTGTTCTTACTATGCAGAAAAGCAAACGTGCATTTAGCTGACCTTGGCAATGAGGCTGAGGGGTTCTTGGCAGGAAGGTGGCAGTGCTGATCCCATTTCCTGTAACAGGTCAGGTACTTCCTGTTGCAGGTACAGCTCTAACATGGACGCCAGCTGAGAAAGACCTTGTTTCTTCTGCTCAGGCATAGAAGTTAGATCTGTAAAAACATTTTTTTTTAAAAAATCATACAAATGTAGTTGAAACTTCATAAAATCCAGGTATTCTGGTGTAAAAATGTAATGTTCTTTAAGGTGATGATGTGAGGACTCCTAAAATTTGCCTGTAAATGGACCTAAATTGATATTTTATAACATATGATGCAGGTTTTCACTAATTTCTAGCATCTAACAGTTGTATTTGTTAATGTATGAAGTTGGTACAATGTTTGATGCCATCTGCTAAATCACATTTGTAAAGGGACTTTCAATCTCAATGAGACTTTTACCAGATAAATGCAGAATATCATTAAACCCATCACACTGTCCTGCATCATATTCGCCGTATAAAATCTAACATTTGTTTTAAAAAAAATCCATTTTGCTCTATCACATCATGTTTTTGGACGAGTGGCAACTGTAAACATGATCCAGATGCTAAACATGTGGATCCTTCACTATATCCAAACAGCAACAAAACATAACAGAGTTGGTGGGAAAAGGCATCCTCTGCTTATTTTGGTATGAAACTGGGTAATCAAGACAAGCCATGGGCATCTCATTCAGTTTGTCAGGTGTGTGTTGAAAATCTCAGAATAATGGAAAGAAAAAGAGCTTGGGTTTTGGATTTCTAGTGGTGCAGAGGGAACCACAGGAACACTTTGGTGCCTGCTCCGTCTGTTCAGTCAGTATTTCTGGATACAGTTCCAAAACTAAATCACCTGCCAGTTACTCTAACCTGCCATCAGCAACGAGACCTGCACCGCATTCAGATGAAATACTGCCTGTTGTTTTACTGGCTTAGTTGATGAGAGAGAAAAGTCTGATGTTTTGTTTCTAGATGCACAACTTTTTAGTGATCCATCTTCTAGTAGCTCATCTGTCCCCCAGTTCTTCACTCAGCCACAGTTAAAACTTGTCTTTGCCACAGGAAGCGGCCCAGTTGCTTGGGGCTAGGCTCAGTGAGAAAAACCTACTGGCTCCAGGAACCACATTGTCTTTTTACAAAAATTCATTCTCTGAGATGAATTATTACTTTTTCTATTATGTTGATACTGAAGGTCTTTTGGGTGCATAATGAGAATTGCTTTGCATCCAATACAATTCAATTTTATTTATACAGCAACAAATCACAACCACAGTTCCCTCAAGGCCATTTATATTGTAGTAACACAACAGAGAAACCTCAACAATCATGTGACCCCCTAAGAGCAAGCACTTTGGCAACAGTGGGAAAGAAAAACTCCCTTTTAACAAGAAGAAACCTCCAGCAAAACACTGTGCAGGTATTCAGTGGACTAACTTATTGTTAAAAAGCCATTAAAAGCCATTTAATTATAATCACTGTCAAATTCCAGAAAACACAAGTGCACTAAGCAGGTCACTGCCTGAAGGTTGGAGATTTCTCTGGTAGATGAGAGGGTTGTTGCCCTGCACCGTTTTGTCTCGACTATCTGTAGTTGCCAAACAAAAGTTCAGAGTACCCAGCCTTCTTGGAGTCACATGCTGCAAGGTGCTCCTGCTGGAGGAATTTGAGAATGTCGGATTAGTGCAGTAGTGGTTCGTTGTGGTGAAGAGAGAGCTGAGCATGACTGGCAATTTACTGGTCAAGCAATGTCCCTACACTCAATTATGGATGCAAGCTCTGGGTAGTGACTGAAAGAATGATGTCACGGATAGAAGCGGCGGAAACGAGTTTCCTCAAAAAGGTGGCTGGGCCCCTCTCCCTTAGAGAGAGAGTAAGGAGTTCAGCCTTTTAGGAGGGACTAAGAGTAGAGCTTCTACTCTTCCACACTGAAAAGAGTCAGTTGAGGTGGTTCAGGCATCTAGCAAGGATGCCACCAGGTGGCAAGTGAAGTGTCCTGGGCATGTCTTACTCGGGGTAGACCCAAGACTACATGTCTTAGCTCACCTAGAAACACCTGATGAGCTGAAAAAGGTGGTCGGAGAGAGGGAGCTCTGGACTTCTCTGCTTTTCAGCATTTAAAATAATCTAATTTACAAATTTAGAGCTCTTATGATACACTTACAATAAGTGTAACAAGACATGTCAACATTATTTTGCCAGTTCTGTAAAGGTAAAACGCACACAGACACTTGCAAGACAAACTTACGTGATTCATGTTCCTCTAGAGTGTAGAGCTCCTCACTGCTGCTCTTAGACGGACTTAACTGCGTAGAAAAAGAGAAGTTCAGCAGTTCACTCTGGTTTTACTGAAATATCGTTCTCCTATCGATGCGCATTGTGTGCTGTATTTATTGTTGCTCCCAGATAAAGTCCTTGAAACTTTCATACACTGAGAAAACATGACATGGATTTCCTTAAAGTCTGGTTTTTCTGAGAGCAGGAATGCCCGCCTGTTATGGCGCATAAAAGGAAAGGTATTAAGCAGCTTTCTTTGAGCACATTTAGTTTAACTGAGTTGAACAGTGGGAAAGTCCAGCAACATACCAAGGCAAAGATGAGTCTCGCAGCTAGACACACTGAGTCAGTGGGAAGTCTGGGTAGGAGGCTCTGCAGACATTTACACTCTCTCTTATGGCCTGACCATGCTTGTTTCTGCAGAAGGAGGATATAAATACACTGATGTATACAGACACATCCATCATAGCCATTATTACCCCGGCTACAAGCCATAAACAAAGTGTACACTTTAAAATGTAATGATTTACATTATGAGAACTTGATTTTTGTCCCCAAAAGATTAAAACACACAAACACAGACACTGTACCTGGCAAGCAGTATTGCAGTAGCGAGCCGTCTTGCACTGGGAACACCTCAACAAGCTCTCACGTCTAGACAGAAGGAATTTTTGAAAAGTTGTGTTAATTCTGCGCACATTCTTAACTAAAAAGAAGAAAGTGTGGAATTAAAGACATAAAATATTCAAAGGCTGAATCACTGTCTTTAAAAAAAACAAACAAACAAAAACGCTCCAGCTGAGAGAAGAAAGTGCTAGAGATGACTTAAAAGGTCTTGGTGGCCTGGAATGGGACCAGGATTTTAGATGTCGAAACTTGCGATGCCAGTCTTCCTGTACTGACAGACAGTTGTAGTGTTTGAACAAAAACATTCAGCTGTTCCATATATGTTAAACACTTTTTGAGACGGTTAAAATTCAGCATCACCAAACAAATCCCTAAATCAGCTCAAGCATACTTCTGTCATTGTGCTGACCTTTCACCGTGAAAGGATGTCGTCTTATCTTTTTCTATTCATCGCATTAAACTGACTGTGTGCATCCATTATCTCACTTTATCTGTCTACCCATCTCCAATTCGATTGTCGTTTAAGGGCAATACTTTAGGTGCACTCTCCTCACCGTCACCATCGGTTAGTCTCACCACATCACATAACTTGCCTGTGTCGGAACGGCGACATGTGACAGCTGTGCGTCCACTTGTGGTGGTGTTTGTGTGTATTTTTGTGAGTATGCGTATGCCTCCGAGGTCTGCTGCGTTTCTCTGAGTGATACTGCTGTCCTTTCCACTTTGTCTGTCAGCCTGATAACAAGCCGGAGCACCGCAGTGTCAGCCTGCTTCATGAGGCCAATTACAGCCAGTAGTGGGGGCATCACTAAAACACACAAGTTGTGACTCACAGGAATCTTTTCAGTGTGTGTGTGTATGAGTGCATACACATAAGTCAATGTAGGCTATTCAAATCAATTATTTATTATACTTGCAAATGTCTTGAGCCATCCCTCATTTCTTTATGTTTTACTAGGAAAATGATAAATAGGTGCAGTGATTTATTTTTTAAGTAGTTTTCAGGAAAAGTTCTCCAGGTTTCTTGGAGGACATTCAGAGCTCTTCTTTGAATGTTGTTGCCTTTTGTTCTGTTCTCTGTCAAGATGATCGCAATGCTTGAGCAATATTGCGGTCTGGGCTCTGGAGAGGCCAATCCATGACTTACAGTGTCCCCTTGTGTTTTTTCTATCCAAGTATGGTTTTATTGAATTAGCACAGTGTGTTTGGGATCATTGTCATACTGAAATTTTTTTTTAATAAATATATATCTTATGTATTTTTATTATTTAATTCCAGTGCACACCAATTTGCGTTTTAAGGTGCTTTATAAATAAGGATGGATGGAAAATTTAAGCTGTTGCCAATCAGATCCTTCCCAGATGGTTTTGCATGGTGGATCAAAACCTGACAGAACTATTCTGCATTCAAAATTCCAGCACCAGTGGCTGAAATTCAGCCCCAAACCATCACAGACCCTCAGTTTTGCAGACACTCACAGTTGTAGCTCTCTCCTGACCTCCTCTGTAGATATGGATGATTTGAACCAAACATTTCTAAATGTATCACTTCATTAGGCCAGTTAAATTTCCATCCAGTTCTTGTGTAATTTGGCATACTGCCCCCTTTTCTAACCATTTCCCTTCCTTAACAAAAGGTGGTTTCTTGACAGTCACCGTTCCACTGAGACATTTTTGATGACGCTTCAGTAAACAGCAAACTGAAGGGCCAGATGCATCTCTCAGGTACTCTGTCAGGTTTTTAATGGATTTCTTTAGTATTTCTTAAGGACATGACCTTCAGATAGTGTTCATCTGCTGTACGTAGCTTTTTAGGCCTGCCTCTTCTTTTTTTTGTCTTCCACTTGACCAGTTTCCAAGGTCAGCAAGCTTGGTTAGCAAGATGTATTGATAAACTGTATGGCTGCAATGCACAGACACAGATACCTGTTAATAAGTGCTAAGTATTTCATGTCGGGGAAAATGGATCAAAAAGTAAAATACCTGCCTGACCTGTCACATGGGAGGAAAACAGATTGAAGTGAGTATCAGAAAACATTTCTACACGGTGCTACAGATTTAAAATGTACCATCAGCTCCAAAAGTCTGATTCTGAAAGTCAGATTTTACTTTTTCTCGAATTAAGTCATTTTTAATCCCACTGAAAGAAAATCTTTGTGTCACATCTTATACTTAAAGGCGCAGGTTTATTCACACTGTAGTTCTCAGACTTCTACGCAGGATTAATTTTACAGCCAAGGAGCTCATTGCTTATTTTCTACAAAAGAAGATAAAATTTAAAAAAAAAAAAGAGAGACAGTAAAAAAAAAAAAAACAACACAAAAAAACCCTCTAACTCTATGGTAGACCAGTGTATGACAGACACATGCTTCATGAAATCATGAAACAAATGACAAAGCAGAGTGCTTAGAACCTAGCATTCATTTGTTAAAGGATTTCTTCACATTACCAACAATGGAGCATAAGCACTGACAGCCGAACACCCCAAGGCTGGTTTAGCGTGAGCTAATATACAATAATAAGTTGCAAGTCTTTATGGATTTATCATATAATAAGAAAAGAAAATAGAGAAAATAATAAAATCCTACTAATTAAATCTGACATTGGATGGTGTTATGAGCTCACACATGAAATATGAGATAATGGAAAAAAATGTTATGATGGATTTAAATACATTAAGCCGGGGCTTATCTTACTGAAAGCAGCACATTTGATTAGATTGGACATGCTGGACCTATGAATGTAGTAGATGACATTAGAAAGAGCTTAAAGGCAAAATCTGAAATGTAATATAAACAAATGCGGCGCAGGTCTGACCAAAGGCTGTTGAGCGTCAACATTAGTGACAGAAGTTAAGTGTTTCCTGTGAGCGTTTCATCTATCAGCGTGTGACCAGACTCGATTGTTGTATTTGGCTCAAGGCGCCTTCAGTCTTGTACAAGTTTCCAAAACACTCTTCTCTTTCCTGTTCTCCCCTCCCTGCTCTCTAGATTCTGCATTTTACAGCTGTCCTTCCCATCTGTCTTCCCCCACCCCACCCCCCAACCCCTTTTTTGTTATGCTGCTGTGTCCTATTTGCCTTTCCAGCTTGGAACTCAACCCTAAATTTATAGTTTCACCCTGGGACAGAGTTTCGTGAAAGCAGAGTTATTCTTGTCATGTTGAGACCAACCAGAAACACGGAAGCCACCCACAGTTCATGAAACACATGCCTGGAGTCTGAGACACAGAGTAGTAACAACAGATAGGATAAGGGCAAACCTAAACACAGACAGATCATAACTAAAAGCTGCAAGGCACAGGAAATCCATCCATCTTCCACAGGCCAGAGAGCAATCCTGATGACAATCCCATTTTTTTAAACTTCTGTACTTGTTTCCTTTCACTGTTACCCCTCGGATGCTGCACATTGTAGAAGCTACACTGCATGTTCATGTACAGCATATATTAGGCAATTTTCCATTATAAGGTAAACAATGACATCACGTGTTCAATATCTGTTTCAAATTGAATTCCATCATAATCATGTAACCAAATCATTTATTATGTGATTTGTTCATATTTTTGCAGGCTAGAAAACCATTGAATAAGCTAAACAATCTCTGGGAATGATTGGTTTCTGAATTATTATATTAGATGATTTTTTTTGTCTTTTAAAATTTCATTTCACCTGCTTTGTGCTGGGAAACAATAACATCTTGATTAAAAAAAAGAAGAAGAGAGAACTGTTTTAAGGAGGACCTGTTGTGATTTTCAGCTCTATATTTTTATTCTTCTCATTTTTTTATTTTTTTTTATGCCCCCTTCACCCTTCTTTAAAGCCAGATTTCTTCTGATTGGCTACCACAGGCAAACAAAAGAAAACACAGAAAACCAAAAGGCCCCTTTAAGTCTTTTAACACTTCATCATACTATGTTTGAATCTTAAGTCAGAACAAAATTTATAGTGACAACAGATAAAACACTGGCCACTGACATGCTTAAATCAAAAAAAAAAAAAAGGATGTGATTTTTGCTATTTTACATTTTTACACCAACACACCAAGTCAAATGATTAAGATGTGTTTGAAGCAACAAAAGCACTGAATTAACGGTTTAGGAATTACGGCCATTTTTATGCATAACCACCAATTTTTAGCATCTCAAAAGTAATTTGACTACTGACTGAAACTGTTTGAAAGCATACTCCAAAAAGCAAAATGACACCAGAATTTCTTACAGCAAAAAATGGGCTATTCTTCAACAGCCAGGTCAGTCATCTGATCTCAGCCCAATAAAACATGCTTTTCAGATACTTAAGACAAAGCTGAAGGCAGAGAATCGTAAAGCAGCTGCAGACGTGTGCAGTAACGGCCTCGCAGAAACCTTAAGGGAGGAAAACACAGCATTTGGTGATGTCCATGACTATTAAAAATATTTCTTATAATTAAAATGCTGCTAGTTTGTTCAATTACTTTTGTACCTCAGAAATTGGGGGACTATTTATAAAAATGGCTGTAATCCCTAAACATTTAATTAAATATTTGATTAGACCTCTTTAATTAAAGCTGTCTGTATTGCGATCACGTTTTTGATTGATTTTAATGTGTAGTGATGTAGAAAGGCATAATTACAAAAAGATCCATATGGGCCTCTCTGAATACATCAATACACAATCCTAACATTTAGAGAGTACATTTGCGCACAAAGGTTGGTAGTGTGATACTGTACTGTAAGATGAAAAGGAATAGCATTTCAAATGACCAATATCAACATAAAAATCTGTCAAACAAAACGAGACAAAAGGTCACTGAGAAAAGTGAACCGCATGCAGAGATGGGACAACAGATAGAAATCCAGACAGCTTATCAGTAGCAGTATAAATGTACAGCTGCAGCACAGAAACTGCTGTTATGGTGATCGCCTAAAGGCTGATAAACACTTAGCACTGACTCAGACATGAGCACCAAGAACAGATACGGTCACATGATCCAGGTATTCCAGCAGGACTGAAGACGCTTTATCTTGGCTGAAGGTAATTGAATATTTCCTCTCTTTAAGGAGTTGTATGACACTCGTGAAGACAAACACTTTACTCGTTTCACATCAGAGAACTGGGCAACGAAAATCCAATCATAGAGCAAAAATCGCGTAAAAGACGTGAACCTTCTGAAATTTCTACCACCACGCCATCGAAAACATCCTGACATTTATCAGTTTGAGCAAGTGTTGTATTCGGGATCATTCGGTTCATACACCCACCCACACGCATACTTTACATTTTCTACACAGTACTTCATGATTCAAATACAAAGATGGCGCTGCTCTAGCCTCCAGGCAACAAGCAATACAAGTTCAAGAACATATGCTCCTTGATGCAGTACAATGTGTGACATCAACTGATTTAACATAGTCTAAATATAGATGTGCACAACAAGAACAGACCAAGAAGGTCAAAAAAACAAAAGGCATAGAAACTGATAATAAATGACAAGGATACGACATTCCTTAGTCTTCATCAGCTAGTTAGTCAGCAAAATAACCCTATTCCATTGTTTAATAGAAGTGACTCATTTCCATACAGAGATTATGATTCCCCCTAGGAAGCACATCCATCTCATCTCCAGCCATGCTCTGTTATTATTATGCTTCCACTTTTCCTCTGTCAACCGCTCCTTCCCTTTATCCCTTTTCTCCCTCTTTCTTCCAGCTGCCTTTTTTCTGCTCTTCGTCTCCCTCTGTGTCTCTGTAAGATGTTGTGTGAAGTGATAGTCTTCTGGATGGCAGCTCCATGGCTGGACTGCAGGCACAGTAGGAAAACTCATGAATAATATTAGATGGTTTTCATTAGTAGCACGTAGAAAAAAAGCAGACTCTCTCTCTCTCTCTGCACGACACACTTCCTGCTCTCAATGTCATTTTTTCTCCCCTAACATCATCATTTGACTCCTTCATTCGCATATTTTCTCTTTTTAAAGCCACCTGTCAGTGTCATATCTAATAATGTATACATTCAGGGGCCAGTTTATTAGGTACACGCTGCTAGTAGCAGATGTGGACATGGTCAGCAGCAATGCTCAGGTGGACTGTGGCATTCAAACAGTGCTTATGTGGTATTAATGGGGGCCAAAGTGTGCCCAGAAAATATCCTCCACACCGTTACACCAGCCTGAGCCACTGAAACCAAGCCAGGATGGCTCCATGCTTTCATGTTGTTTATGCAAATTTCTGACCCTACCATCTGAATGTCACAACAGACATTAGGATTCATCAGACCACACGGTGATTTTTCAGTCTTGTAGCCTTAGCTTCCTGTTCTTGGCTTTCTGCTGCTATAACCCTGTATGCTTTGATATATTGTGCTTCCAGAGATGATCTTCTGCATACCTCCGTTGTATGAATAGTTAGTTGAGTTATAGCTGCTTTCCGATCAGCTGGAAGAAGTCTGGCTGTTCTCCTCTGACCTCTGACATCAAAGCATTTTTGCCCAGTGACCTGCTGTAAACCCCAGAAATTTATGTGCAGAAAAATCCCAGAACATCAGCAGTTTCTGAAATACTCAGACCAGCCCATCTGATGCCATGTTCAAAGTCACTTAAATCATCTTTCTTATTCATTCTGATATTCAGTTTTTGACTTCAGAAGGTTGTCTTGACCATGTCTACATGACTAAGTTGCTGAGATGTGATGAGTTGAATAGATATTCTAAGCAGATGTACAGACTTTCCTAATAAGATTGTCCAGTAAGAGACACAGAAACTGTAACATTACCCACTGGTTAATTAAGCTCCTAAGTGAAGTCTGGAGCTGAGGGTTTTTTACCATAACCACCTTGTTTTTTTAAAGTGTACCTAACAATTGAGGGATCAATCTGACTGAGAAACCCTGAGACACACCCATAAGGTCACTTTGCCCTAACTTACATCCTGTTTATTGTTCTTTATGAACATAATAGGAATCATTCATGTTCTATTCAATAAAGGGGCGTCTCCTGGGAAGTGAAACGCTCATCTCCTGCTGCTGTCGCTTTTCAGGCATGGTTACCAGGGTAACCCTATAATGCATTTACCACATATGGCAATCACTGATATTCTTCCCTGAATGTTGTTGACTTTCAGTGTATTCTTGCTGCCACGTCACTGTAAACCGCTTCCTGTGTAGATTCCACCTAACACTCGTTTCCCATAGATTTATACTCAACCTCGACTTCTTTTAGAAACAAACAGTAGCCCCCGTTTGCCAATAAAAAGAATGCAGCTTTAAAGGACTTGATATTTTAAATTACTTTGTCCATCTTTTATATACAGTATATTAGTGCTGGGCATCACTATAATTCTGAACAGATAAAATGTCAACTGTGGCTTTTCAAGTGGACCGAATAGATTGTAATACTTCCTACTGATGAACGAGGGGCCTGTATAAATTTAACTCACACAGTTCACTAATATACAACAACAACAATAATAATCCATCACTAAATCTGTTTAACAGGGCAAAGGTACACAATCACTTAACACTACTAACACTCTAACATTACTGCCTGCACATTTGTAAAATTGCACTGCTGAATGGCTCAATGGCTAATGGTAATTAGCAAGAACACTCTTAAGAACTGGGAGGGTTACAGCTACAGCAAAGACAGATGACGAATAAATAGAAGCATCCACAGAAAACAACTTTACCAACAGTGGAGCTGTGTCTGCCGTTTGAAGGTTTTTCACTTCATTAGCGCCACAAAGTTTGGAAGAACAAGTTCAAAAGGATTTTGTTTCAAAGCTGCACCTCACATCTTCGCTGTGTTTATTATGATTGAAAAGCTCACTTGTGCAGAAATAATAATAATAATAGTATTGTGACAACCAGGAACTGGCCAGCGTTTTAAGAAACAAAATGAGACAAATCTTTGGTCTTACTGGTTTTTGGAAAAAATGCAATTGGGATTTTCCTGACATGAATCAACAATCAATCACAAAACAGTCAAAATAACTTTTTTTACTCAAAGGGGGCACACACAGACTCGAAAGACATCAGAAGAGACGATTAATCAAGACAATGCTTCATCCTACGTCATAAGGTTCCCTTTCATCTTGCAGAGATTTTTCCCCCCTTCACAGTAGAATATGTTCAGTAATTTTAATAGTCATCAAATTCTAAATCAAATTAAACTGAATGTGTAACAGTAAGTATTTTTACAAAAAAAAAATCAATTTTTTTTCTACGTAGTTTACAATGAACGCCATTTAAAAAGAAATGAGCAGAGTCAGTGAAGTATAACAACATGTTGTGCCTACTTTAATTAATCAACAGCGATATGCTTTTATGACTTTGTACATCAGGAAAGCACAAACACAAGCATGTTTTGTTTTTAACACAAACGCCTCGTCTATGACACAGATGTGGATAAAATAGAAATTAGCGAAGAATTAAAAAATCCAGAAGTGAAAGAAATACAACAGGGAGAAACATCAACATTAGAAAAAAAGAAATAATAAAAAGCTGTCACTCAAAATTAGGTGAAGTGACTGAAAAATGCTGGATTTCTCCATTGATATGCAGGAGGATAGATCTCTGCGCTCACATGGGCGTATATGTGGTCAATTTTGTTAAGTCTATGCTATCAGACACCTAATTAGGCCTACCTCAGCATTCCTCTGTTGGTGTGTGTAGCATGATAATTAATTTCCCGCGAGTATTGGCTGCTACATGGCATCCATGAGATTTTGTTTGTGTGTGTGCGTGCGTTTGTGTATGTTAATAATTAGTGGTATTCTCGTCTCTGGGCTGTCCAGTCGTGCCTGAGTGAGTTTTCTCATTTTCAGGCTGAGCGGTCAACACAGCGTGGTACGTCTCACTCCAACATGACAAGTAATGGTGTGTGAGTATATATGTAAAATAAAAATATTAACATAAATCCACTGCCATGGACTGTCATGATACCTCCGTTATTAACTTATCGTCCAATATATGAGCATGACTGTAATTTTTTTAGTCTGAGCCACTTTTATTTTATTTTCCTAGGGTAGTCTGTAATGGCTACAAACATTAAATGGCCATATTTTCTTTTGGAAATATGTTAAAGTCTGGTTTTATAAGTCTGCTTGTGTTTTTGTCTTCACATTATGCTCTGGGCAGTATCTTTACTGCCATTTCTATTGCCTGGAGCAAAGCCTGCGATTCCTGAAGAAGCTGCGAAGGAGACGATGGAGTTTCAGAGCTGGAGCTGTTCATGCAATCACCGTGGTGAATATGAGGTGTTTGTATGATAATATGGATGAGCTTCGTGAGCTGATTTAGGTTTAGAGGGAAGACAGTGGGGGAAGTTTGATGTGTTTCATTGAGCACTGCAGTGTTGCAGCGACATATGTCACACTCACTTCCAGGACCACACTGTGACTATCTGGCTTCGAGACTTGTTGGACAGACCGAGACATTAATCTAAACAGCAAAAAGAAACGTGGAGCGACTCCACAAGTATAAGATAAGATAAGATAAGATAAGATCACCTTTATTAGTCCCACAGGTGGGAAATTTGTTTTGTTACAGCAAAAGTGCAAGTTATGTAGTAGAAATTAGAAAACACTGGAATGAAATAAAATAGAATACAAATGCTATATACAACTGAGTAAGAAAATACAAAAGTACAACTTTGTCAGAATCAACTGAAACGTAATCCCTGGACATGTTGTTGCTAGGAGATGTTTCTGTAGCCTTAAAATTGAAATGATATCAATGCAAACAGATTATTTGCTGAGGTAATTTGTCATTGTTGCTGATTTAACACACTGTTTGGATTCCTCCATCAGGAGACACAGAGTTAATCCGAAATGGTTCTGATTATAAACACAAACATATAATCAGCCAATCAAATGGTAGCTACTCGATGCATTTAAGGATGTAGGCATGATCAAGATAACCTGCAAGTTCAAGGCAGGCATCAGAATGGGTAAATGGTAAATGGTCTGTATTTGTACAGCGCTTTACTAGTCCCTAAGGACCCCAAAGCGCTTTACACATTCAGTCATCCACCCATTCACACACACATTCACACACTGGTGATGGCAAGCTACATTGTAGCCACAGCCACCCTGGGGCACACTGACAGAGGCGAGGCTGCCGGACACTGGCGCCACCGGGCCCTCTGACCACCACCACCAGTAGGTAACGGGTGAAGTGTCTTGCCCAAGGACACAACGACCGAGACTGTCGGAGCCGGGGCTCGAACCGGCAACCTTCCGATTACAAGACGAACTGCCAACTCTTGAGCCACGATCGCCCCATAAAGTAACAACAGGTAATGTGACTTTAAACTGGATTGTTGCAGCAAAACAGGCTGGTTTTAGTAAACTGCTGCTCTTTTTGGATTTTCCTGCATTCTAAGTGAATAGTCCAAAAATGAAACATCCAGGAAGAGGCAGTTTTCTGAGGGAGAATTGAATTCCTTGTTGACCACTTGTTACGGCTAAGGTATGCAGAAGAGCCTCCCTGAAGGTTCATAATGTTGAACCTTGAAGCAGACTGGCTATAGCAACAGAAGACCATACCACATGCTGCTCTTGCCAGCTAAAACTGGAAACTGTGGCCAAAATTTAGACAGGGTGATGAAATTGGACTCTAGAAGATTGGAAAAACGTTGCCCGCTCTAATGAGTCTCAATTTCTGCTGCAACATTTGGATGACAGAGTCAGAACTTAGCATAAACAACATGAAAGCACGGATCCGTGATGCCTTGTGTCAACGGTTCAGGCTAGTGGTAATGTAATGGTATGGGGAATATTTTCTCCCTTTAGTATCAACTGAGCATCGTTTAAACACAACAGCCAACCTCAGTGTAGTTGCTGACCATGTCCATCCCTTTATGGCCACAGTGTACCCATCTTCTGCTGGCTGCTTCCAGCAGGATAAAACCCCCATGTCTCAACACCAAGCTCACATTACCTCAAACTGGTTTCTTGAGTTCATTCTACTCAAATGGCCTCCACCATTCCCAGATCCCTATCCCAAAAGCATCTTAGGGATTTGATGGAAAGGAAGATATCACATCAGGTTAATGTCAAATGAACTAAAATCTGAAGAATGTTTCCAGCATGTGGCTGAATCTATCCTGCAAAGAATTAAGGCAGTTCTGAGGGCATAAAGGGGGTCCAACCTGGTACTAACCAGCTGTACCTAATAAAGTGATCAGTGAGTGTATCATTATTGCATGCTGACCATCCTCTGCACCATTTACAAAACACGCAGCTGAATAGTTTGTGCAACATTTGTTCTGGCTCTGCACTCAAATGGACAGAAAAGGAAACCATTCATTTTAAGCTCCTTATTGTTTAATGTTTAGATTTTAATTTATTGAATAATTATTTGTAAGTTTTTGGCTGCTGTAACACAGTCACTTTCCAATCTTTGGGATGAATTAAATATTTATTTTTTCTTAATTTACTTTAAAAAATGTAAATATATGTCAATATGTTGTCATCTGGAATTATTATACCCTGTTCACCATTACTATCCAGGAAAGATAGCTACTGTGAAAGGTCTCTACTGCACCACACGTTGGAGTAATAAAGCAAACATTTTCATGATCTTCTTAAGAAACTTTTTTCTTCTCTGCAGTGCTTGGAAATTGTGAAGACAACGTGAAAGTGCTTGACAAATGAGCTCTTCCAGCAAAAGCAGCAGAGCCAATTCCAGCAGAAACTCACTGCCAGCACTGTTACTGCTGTGCATTAGAATGCAAAGACTGTGCAAGTCTTGAGCTTTTTCTCATTTCTTTATATTTTACTAGAAAAGAGGGAAGCAGGTGCAACCTATAAAAAGGTGCAAACATGCATGGGAATACAGTATAAAAGGTTAAAAAAAAGTGTTTCCAAAGTGTAGGATTCTATTAAGGTTGAAGGTGAACACAGCCTGAACTCTCTCAGGCAAGCTTTTTTGTAATTTCTTTAAGTAGTCTAGAATAATTCTCCAGGCTTGTTGAAAGACATTTAGAGCTTTAATTTGGATGTTGGCTGCCTTTCTTTCCGTTCTCTGTCAAGATGATCTCACACTGCTTCAATAATCTTGAGGTCTGGGCTCTAGGGAGGCCAATTTTCGACTGATAGTGTGCCTTCTATCCATGTATGCTTTTACAGTATTGCCAGTTTGGGATCATTGTCATACTGAAAAACGAAGCTGTTGCCAATCAGTCTTACAGATGGTACTGCATGATGGACTAAAACCTCTCAGTAGTTTCCTGTGTTGTGAGTTCCACCAATTTTGAAGAAATCTCCAACACCAAGGCTGAAAGGCACCCCGAACAATGACAGAGTCTCCACTGTATTTTAAAGATGGCTGTGGACATTGTTGCACCTCTCTCCTGACCATATTGACAATGACTGGAAGCAAAAACTTCCTATTTGGACTTATCCCTCAACAGACCTACTGCCAGTCGCTTTCAATCGAGTTCTTGTATAATTACGCAAACCTCAGCCTTTTCTCCCTGAGGTTGGCAAATAGTACATGAATCAGTTGAAGGTCCAGACACAACTCCCACGCAATGTGTCAGGTCTTTGCTTAATTTTTCCCAATTTCTCAAGGATATGACTTTCGGATTCTGGTTATCTGCTATAGATAGTGTTTTAGGCCTGCCTCTTTTTATGTCCTCTACCTGTCAAGTTTCCATACCATGCCATGATTTGTCAAAGATCTAATAGCCTTTATTTTTTGTAATCATTTTTCATTGATTCAACTAAAGAAATAGAAACAAATAATGTGTTTTTGTGTCAGGCTGATAATAATGAAGTGCCTAAAGACACAATTTAAATTGGCTCTTTGCTAAGTCTGTCATGTGTTTCCACAACAATGGTTCATCCCTTGAAGGACCTTTCATGCTTGAATGAGTCATAGGTCAGTGTTAATTGGCTTAAATAAAAACATTCCTCTGTAACTGGTCAGGTACAAGGACTGGATTAAAAAGAAAAGCTTTGAGAAACCTCCAGAAAGTCTGGAGAACTACTGATCAAGACCGCTTTAAAGAAATGACAGGTGGCTCAAGACTTTTGTACACTAATGTAATGTTAGACAAAGCATCCATGAGTGTTAAACACTTTCTGAAGGTATCTGACTGCCATCTACTGTGTTCACCTATGCAATAACAGCACAGTCTGCACAGTTCATCCAATCATTACCCTGCAGGCATCTGCAGCTACACGGATTTAAGTGTGTGTGTGTGTGTGTGTGTGTGTGTGTGTGTGTGTGTGTGTGTGTGTGTGTCACAGAGAGAGTTGGAGGGAACAGCTGCATCTTGAGATGTCTACCCTGATGTCTACCCTGTACCATGTACCCTTGCTGAATTCTTAATGGTTGTTTAGAGGATGATTCACTGACACCTGAGGGGTCTCACACAGGATGATGAGGCATCACGTTCTTGTTGCCTCATTACCATAGTTAACAGATATTCTGTACAAAGGAAAAACACAGATTCAAACCTAAAATACGGCCTTTGTGCTCTTAGTGCAGGTTTGGTCATTATTACTTCCTTCAGAGTTACTAATGGATAAAATAATCACAATAATTAAATAATGTCAAGACAAAAGAAAAAGTTGAAAATGTAGAGATCTGTTAATTAAAAAAAAAAAAACAAGAAAAGAAAACAAGGATACAGTCGGTTAGGATAAAAACCCCATCTGGAAAGATTACAGGTGGCATTATATTAACAATAATTTCAAAGTGTAAAAGTATATTTGCATTTCCACAATGATAAAACATATATGATCATACATAAGCATTGGAGCTAGATAGGTGTAGTAAATTTGAAGGTGATAAGAATTTTAAAAGCAAATATAAATCATAAAACTACTTGTTGTAAAGGGAATAAAGCCATTAGGAACATGCATAGTTGTAGTTTGATCTCACAGTAATGTCTGACGGCCAAATCTTGAACAACTTGAATTTACATTTAACAAAAGAAGTGTGCTGATATCGGCTAAAATTAATTTTTGACTGTGAAACGTAGCCGTGTAGTACGTCTGCACTACAGATACTCACATGGCTCCATAAAAACCCAATTCAACGTCAGAAAAACTGCAGGACTGGATTTTACAACCAGTAATTATCGGAAAGAAAAAACTCATCCAAACTGGTCAGAGACAGCCACTCAAATATTTTCTGGTTGAGTAAATGAATGAGTTAAGTACATGAATGCTTGCAATTTTATCTCAAATGGTTCTCAGAAAACTAATTTTACCCACACTGGTCTTTTTCTAGTTTTTGTCCCTTTATGCCGAAGAGAGACATCAGAATCCACAAGTAACAGACGCACCATCTATGATCACAATAATGTGAATCAACAGGGAGCTTTGTGGATTTATCCAGATTTCTTCAGAATAAAAACAAACTCACACAAACACTGTGAACTACGCACATGCTGGAAAAACACAGGGTTTCATTAATTGTCTTGCAAAATACAAACTATGCCAGAAAAAACTAAGTAATCATCCCCCAGAGGATCGAATAAAATTTCTGTGTGTGCATGTGGTCCCCACAAGTACAGCAAAAAATGATAAACAGATGTGCTTGCTAGATGAATAATACCAAGCATTACACACATGGGAAGGTGTGTTCCCAGTTTACAGCAAATCACTTGGTTTGCAAATGATACAGCTGTGTGTGTGCGTGTGCATGTTTTGAGACACCTGGGTATCTAACTGCAGGAGATGAAGAACAGAGGGGAGGAGGAGGAGAGGAGTGAGAAGCAGATGCAAGCAAAATAATCTACCCCGGGAGTGAAGCAGGGAGCAGAGGCAGGTGGGACAAAATAAATGCTTCTGAATGATAAGGGATGAGAAGATGGAGGATACGGGTGAGGAAAAACTGAGAGATAAGAAAGGGGGGAGCAGATGGGAAGAAAAAAAATGTGGAAGGAGGGAAGAGAGGTAGGGAGACATATGTCGGAATAAGCATATGGAAGAATGAATAAAAATGAGGGAGCAGGTTAAGAGAGGAGGAGGAAGAAGAGCGGTGACTTGCCTTTTGAACCATTTCCCTCCTCTCATGTGCTCCTCTCTCTGTAGCCCTGTCAAAATGCATCTAAAGAGGTAATCTGTATGCTTCATATACCACTGCATTCACATACTCTTATCCGTGTGTGTGTGTGTGTGTGTGTGTGTGTGTGTGTGTAAACTGCTCTTGAAATGTATTTAAAGAGAACTTATGCTCATTTCCAACTCCATATTTTTCCTTGGAGCAGCTTAATATGCTGTTCAAAATAAACCTTATTCCTTTTGCACTGGACCTAAGTACAGCTCTTTACCTCATCCTCTGTCTGAAACAGGCAGAAGATGAAGGCCAACCACTGTTTTTGTACTTATAATGCAGATGTTTTTAATGGTGCAAGCAAGTCCAAACCTTAAATGAACAAATGGCCCCAAATTCCTGGAGTGAGATTACCAAAAGTACAACAATATCATATTTGAATATATAAAAAAAACAAAAAACAGAGCAGGGACAAAGAGGAGAAAAATGTCCCAGCATTTTATTTGTTTCTATTGTGGCTGGCACTGCTTGTGAAACACCAGGACACAACAAGGTAATTAACCCACCAACAGCATGAATGCTGGTAACTGAGTCAGTCACTTTCATCAGAGGTTCTACAAAGATTCAACACAGGAGTCAAAATCAGCTGTAAACCATTACAGGGCTGTGGTAATTTCACAGTTGGCGTGTGCAACAACCAATGTGGTGACCATAAACTAAGCCTAACAATTTATACTGGTGGTTGGGCTGTGTTGGAATCGCTGCAGTCCTCTGCTAAACAACAGGCGTCGTCATTTGGTGGTGGTATAGAAATAGAAGCAATCATTTCATCTTTTCTGTTGCAGCATCTTCCTCTCTATGATGTAAGAATCTCTGTGCTTATATAACACTGAAGTGCCAGTAAAGACCAACACAACTATACACGTCTTCAACAGGCTGTCACTAGCAAGCTTGGTTAGCAAGCTGCACCTACAAAATAAAGGAGTGGGACACAGGCAAAGCATAATAAAGTTTCATTTAACAAAACTGAAGAACAAACTTCTTGGATGGTCTGTACCACATACCAGGCCACACCATTTGTCAGATCCCTTAGGAGAAGCATAAAGCATAATAATCCACCAAATCACGCAGAGCTACCTGCTGTGCAGACCCGTTGTGAATAAGTGAGCAGCCAAAAGTAGCTTCTTCTTCTTCTTCTACAATGTAAAAAGCTTCCACAGTCCTTTGGAACCATGTGGCTATTAGATGGAAGGTTAAGCCACCTTTCTTCTTATTGGCTGTCCCTCGCAAACACAAGGTGGGACCAAAAGCAGAAAACTGAAACAGAGCATTTAGATCAGTCTGAAACCTGACCTTTTCCCCCCAAACAGAGATTACCTGCACATAAGCTAACCTCATTATCTGATGCATTTAATGAGGATTCATCACAAGAGCATTTAAGAAATGTTTTTAAGACCATAACAAGAATATTTAGTACAAAATACAGATTTCATAATAGAAAGCTGGCCAAATAAAGAACACTAAATGTCTAATCAAGCTACATCCATTTGCATTCACACATGCACCTCTGTTGGGTAACATCTAAAAATGTTCTGCAGTGCATGTGTGAAAAAGGTTTTTGTTTTCTTTGTACTGGCTTCCCTGTAACACTGAAAGCAGAACAAAACTCTAATGTCAACTGTCAATATTCCTTATGTGCCTTGAAATGCGTAAGACCCCAAGAAAACTGGTTCATCTATCTTTCAATCAAAAGTTTCCCTCTATAAATAAGACAAAAGCTTTAGCAGTTTTGTTATTGTTGTTTTCACTCTTCTAGAGTGTGCGTGTGTGGTCCAAAGAGACAATGAGTGAGAGATTGGTGTCACATATAAAGACTTCATCTGACAGAGATAATGCTGCCCTGCCCCCCTCACCTAAAACACACACACGCCAGCCTCACTGCAGAAAGAACATATTTGAGCTCTTCTTTGGTCTGTCAAGCAAAGAGAAAAATCCTTTAAAGTGGGTGTATGTTTGATGTGTTATCTGTCCATGAGAGATCGAGTCGCGTCTTTCATATTTCCATCTTTTTCTGGAACTTCCTCTTTTATTTTTTCACCCATCAAGACAAACAGCCTGCATGAGTGTGATCATTTACTGTTCAGATCAGATCAGTGACCATTCCTGTAAATGGCAACTCAACTGGAACTGTAAAAAACACCATGCTTGGGAACTATAAATTACAGACGCCTAAACTATATCACTGTATCCCACACATTTAGCTCAGCATTGGGTTACCGGAGCAGATCGAACCCACTCAAGACAATTATTGTGATCCCACCAGGCATGCCGCAGCATGTTTAATAAACAGCTCTCCTTTCTGCAGCACTAAAATTCACACCAGGTCTATTTTTTCCTGCTTTAAACAGATAATGAGGACAGAAAGCCGACACAGGATTGACACAGAGAATGTGGTTGATTTTCACGATAAAAAGACTCTTTGCAGAATAAACACTTCACGCTCTGAAACACTCCCAGTGTGATAGGACGGAGCAAAATGGCCAAAATGACCAAAGACATTTCTCATTTATCTTTTAAACTACAGACTAAAGGCCATTAAACACAGAGAATATTGCAAAGAAACCAAGAAAAATTATGAATTTTCTGATGCAAATTTGTCGTGTAATGTATCTGCACACACTGAACGCACCGCAAAAAGTCACCAGCGAGCGATGATGATCTGGTCCTGATGTTTTTAAACAAAAAACCCAAAGAAACTGAAATTCTAGGTTCATCAAATTCTCCCAAGGCAGCAGCAGGGAGAATTTCAAGGCTTGATCCAGGAGTTGAAGCTGTATCGTGACATGATTTGCAGTTGGAACCACATCCAAGGAGGTAAAGAAATATTTTCCGAGAGCTGACCTAGAGCAGAATCTAGATGTGTGTCTGAAGTAAAATACCATATAACTGTATATTCAGCACTGGTGCACATTTTCAACCAAGCCATGGCTGCCAAATGCAGGTCTGATTTGTCAGATATGTGAATACACATGTGAAAACAAATCACGCTTGATCCCAAAAAATAAATGCCTCACAAACGTCCAGTGAAATTCCACAGTCAGTGTGAATGGCTGCATTAAGAACAGGTGATAAAGTCTGATAAATATTTTTAATGCATGAAATAGTCACACATATTTTATGTGTCCTGTGTTTTTTTTTTATTTTTATATTATTTATATAAACCTTCATGACATAAAACACAAGTGACGTGTAAAATCATTAGCCAGATGAGCAACGACAGAATTATTAGATATTAATATATAGGAATCCCTGTTGCATCTGTATCTGTATACATGGGCTGATGAGTCTCATTTCCTGCTATGAAATTCAGATGACAGGGTCAGAATATAATGTAAACACAATGAAAGCAGGGATCCACCCTGCCTCCTATCAACGGTTCAATCTAGTACTGGTATAACAGTCTGGTGGAAGTTTGGGTCCCTTAGCACCAGTTGAGTAAAGCTTACACTCCACAACCTTCCTGAGTATTCTTGCTGATCGTGTCCATGCCTTCATGATCACAGATGGCTGCTTCCAGCTGGATAACGCACAGAGTCACAAAGCTCAAATCATCTAAAGCTAGTTTCTTGAACATGACAGTTCACCGTTATCAAATGCACTCTACAGTCACCAGATCTCGATCCAATAGGGCGCCTTTGGGATGTGGTATAAAATGAAATTCACATCAGTAGTCAACAAATCCGCAGCAACTGTGTGACGCTATCGTGTAAATATGAACCACAATCTCTGAGAAGTGTTTCCAGCACACTGTTCAATCTCTGCCACAAAAAACCTTGACACTTCAGAAGTCCAAAAGGGGTCCAAATATAATGTATAACATTATTATAAAGAGTTAAACTATTGAACTTTCCAATAAAAACTTTCCACTTCTGGTGAATTTCAAAGTCTCTTCAGCTTTCCAAAAAGGAAAAACCTGGAGACAAAGAGATTGTTACACCTTGTTTTCTAGTTAATTAGCGAGCAATGTGGCTGCATTTCAAATGTGGTTTGAATTTGCATTTGTGCCGTGTGAATGGTAAGAAATTCTTCTAACTATAAAAAAAAACCTCTTTATTTCCTGCCTTTGTTCTCCCCACCATCACTCCTCACCCCCTCCTAACTCTCTGTCAGTCTGAGAACCTCTAATAGTTGTTTGTTTGTTGACCTCTGGCGATTTGATCCTACTGAGATGTGTGTGCTTCTTTGTGTGTGTTTGTGTGTGCGTATGTACTCCCTCGGCATTTATCAGTCATTACTTACATACAGCCTTCAAGGCCTGTAATTAACTTCAGCTTTGAAGCCCCCTACCCCACCACCTGCTCATTTCCTGCACGCACGCACACACACACACACACACACACACAAACATAAAGTACGTCTCTCTGTTCTTGCATACAGTTGCACAAATAATTGCACACTTGCACACATTCTTCAACACTCAGTCATGCTGTGAGACTAATTGTGTTTTTAGTGAAAACAGGGAAAACACACCTCGCATCTCTGAGGCCAAACTCTGCCTGTGCGTGCGCACGAGGCGTCCTTAATGTTTTTTGGTGATAACACAATTTGCAAATCTCTCACTAATGCTAAAAATCAATAATAAGATTTACACACTCGGGTTGATGAACGTCCACCTCACGACAAGCTGATGTAGCAAAAAGCACTTATTCGATACCTCAAAAACATGATCAACATGACCTATGGCCTGTGTCCTATTCTAAATCATCCCACACCCGCCCACACAAACCTGTGTTTGCCCACAGCGCAGAGAAAAATAGCTGAACTCTGCAGAGACATGAACTCTAATTCTTTATTGATTTTATCTTGTTATAACTCTGTGTTCTTGTGTCTTTTGACACAACTGAACTGAATACATGTCAAGTTACAATGTTAAAGCTTGTAGCCAGAAGTCCTGAAACAGCGTGTAAAACAAAGAGACCGTCATGCCAGGAAATAAACAATCCCAAATTTTTTTTGTCCAACTTTTTATCACAACCAATAGACACTTTTGATTAATAAGCAACTGCTACCGGCTGTGTGAAAAAGACACAGATTGCACATCAAAAATACATGTTGCTACTGAAACATCACCACTTGTTTTGTAGCCTTGAGTTAAAAACTATGCCTGTTCTTCAGACTCTTTAGACTTGGACCGAGGGCTACAAAGTACAAACTTTCACATACTGAAGTCCAAAGAAGGTGTTTTAACTCGTTCTATAGTCATGTGATAAGCTGGGGGAATTTTAGGAAAGGGTTCATGGAATTATACGCGAGATTTCAGAGATTCCAGTAACGCTTAGCTCAAGATTGTTTGTTTTAGGGGACGGGTCAGTCTGGATCGGTGGTGATAAACAAATTAGAAGCTGGGTTCAATCCAGCATTATAATAGCAAGACTGGGCTTGTGAGATGGCTAGAGCTGCAGCATTTGAAAAACTGTCATAAGAGACTTGCAAAGTTCAAGAATTATTATAGAAAATTGGCAAATATTGACATTTTTTGTGAAGTGCGTTGAGAGAACGATATGCTATTTTGAAGAATCTACAAAATAAATTCCTGTTTTTAGTTATTTCACATTTTTTTGTTTACTACATAAACATGCAAGTGTGATCATTCTTAGTTTTGATGCCTCCAGTGAAAATCTACAATGAAAATAGTCAAGAAAATAAAGAAAAAACATGAAATGAGAAGGTGTGTCCAGACTTTTGACTGGTAGTGTATATAGTGAACCCTTCTATCACTCAAAGAGGTCATGCCCTCCTAACGATACATCATCTTTTGTCTCAATACAATTTAAATGTACGAGTTGTTAAATTGAACAAAAATGGAAGAATTAAGTCAAGTGAAAAAAACTGCAGTTCCTCCAGTGACCACTCGGAGCTTGTTCCATAACCAAGACAATAGCCATAGATTTCTGTGCTAAAATGTCCAATTTTATATTATAAAGTTTGCTGCTGGATACTGCCATGAAGACTTATGATGTCCCATGGTAGATTCCTCTTAACAAACACCCATTACTCAAGGTTTTGTGTGAGACTCAAAGGAACAGAAGTTAGATTTTGAAAGAAACGTACCTCCCACTGCCAGTCGTTCCACTGTGGATGACAGATATTTTTGACCTCAGCCATGCTTTTGATTGCATGGTGCTTGGGACATGATTAAACAGTCCTCTGGGATTCCTGACCATCAACATAGTAGAATGGAATTAGGATGTATATGACTCCATAACAGCTTTATAACTTATATAGAGGGCATGCTAGTCTGTTTTTTTGGAAGATGGTTAAATCAATTAAATTAAAGTCAATTTGCTGACAATCTGTCAACAAAATTAAATATTTCTGTTCCACTTTTTCCATCGGTTATGGTTTTAAACGATTTCCACCAATTGCAACTGCATAAGGTGCAGAAACGTGTTCTTAGCTGGTTTGACGAGTGCTGCAAAGTTGGCCGCCACAAGGTGGAAACAGCATCAGTTTCTTACTCAGCAGCGATGGCTGCCTACTTTCTATGATGTCGCTTGTTTTATCTGTCCACAATTTGAAGGCAGGGATCTAAGGAAGACACAATCATACTTTGGGCTGTGGAGGATCTTAGATCTGTACTGTATTATGAGTCACCCCTCCCACTGCTTGCTCTCTGGCTGTTTATCTTTCTCTTTCTTTCTCTTACTTTCCTCTTGCCTCATTTCTATGGTTCTTTATTTTCCCTTTATTGTACTTTTACTTGTTATATGTTATGTTTACATATAAACACTAGTTTTTATTTTATATAACATTTGCATTCCCTCTTATCTGCTGGCTGATCCATCTTCATCTTGTCACTATGCAAAGGAAGCAGCTTGGACAAAGAAATAATAGAGAAAATAAACAGCCCTGTCCTGATGTTAGTTCATGTAGCATATTTACATTCCAGCAGAGTGTTTATAATCTCTTTACTGTTATTCTATTATCTAAGCTTTTATTTGAGTAACTGACGGAGGAGGCATACACTGCAGCTATTGGCACACGGCGACAGTCTTCTGCTGCTGTAACAAAGCAGTGTGAGGTGCAGCATGTATCTCTGGGGCACTTGGACAGTTAAGTGAATAGAATTGTTCCATCCCCCACATTAACGTCATTAACCGTGGATAAAGTGGATGTGCTGCGGTGCCAAATGTACTGATCATTGACTGTCACTGCTGTGCCACAACTGGAGCCTGCACTGTGATGACCCACTCTTTCCTTAACAAGGCAGCGATGAGACAGAAACCCAAGAAAGATAACTGTCCTACTTAAGTTCAAATGGATTGCTCCACATTTCACACATACAACTTGGTCCTCTGTGTGTTTTTGGCCACCCCCCAAACAGGTATTCTATATATATGTATATTTATATTTATATATACACATATTCTATATATTCTGTGGAATGACAAGACAAAAGTTGAACTTTTTAGAAAGATTAACTTCTGTAACATCTGCTGTAAAAGGAACAACATGGTGGTGGTAGTATTATGGTCTAGGGCTGCCTTGCTGCTGAAAACAAAATGAATCGAAGTGCAGACTTAAATCAGATTGAAATGCTTTGGCATGAAACATGTGGTTCATCTTAAAAAAATCATTAAATGCAGCTGAAAAAAACCAATTCTGCACACAAGACCAGGCCAAAATTCTCCATAGCGATGTGAAAGACTCACTGCCTGAAATCATAATTTTAAACCTGCATTTGGTGTTTACTTGGGTTATCTTTGTCTAATATTTAAATTTATTTGAGCTGTAATAACAAATATGAAACTATGTGACAAATATGCAAAATTAATTTGAAATCAGAAAGGGTGAGCCCAGACCGTTTTTTCACAGCACTGCAGAGACTTTCACCACGTGTATGTGTTGATGGTGGGGTACAGATCAGGAGATTTCAGTACAAATTAATCAAAATTTGAAATGTGAAAGCATTTTTTATTGACCATGAACCTGAATACTATTTATTATTTCATCAGATACATATTACAGTGTGAGAAGAGATAGTAATTTTGACTGCAGTATTAAAGAGTGAGTACACTCTCTAAAAAGCATTACTTTCTTGTTTAAACATGTGTATTTTAATATTCTCTCAGAAGATGTCTGCAATAACTTCTTGTGTTGATTATTGCAACCAGCCATGACAGGAAGGCTAGTTTTGGACAAGTCTGTCAACACAATACAACACAAAAACAGAGGCCCAGGCTGAACGCGAGTGCTGTCCACTGATGAGAGTCAGTGGCATCACGGCTGATGTGATCCCGTTGCTAGACTGTCTATTCATTTGTTTCCTAGGCTCATATATGTACTGTTTATAGCCCACAGTAATTAACCTATCACTTTGCAACAGAAATTAGCACACTTGTTTCTCTCCTTAGCAGCCTCATTAAATTCACATACGTCCATTTAGCCTGATTAAGTAGGTTTGGCTACAGTAGAGAAAACCACAGTGCTATCATTAAGCATCAAACTGGAAAAAAAAAAAAAAAACAGCAGCAAATGAGATGAAACCGAGGACAAGTCATCAGATTGATGCAAATAAAGGATAATGTGTACCTTCCCACATATAATCAGGAAAAATGAAAAACATTATGAATTTGATATGAGAATGAGAAACTGTTTATAATTTCAAGAGGATAACTCGGTCAGTACAAAAAACAACCTGAGGCTAATTTAGTGCTGTATACATGTGGACAAACATCACACTGCAGTAAGTAATTTAGCAGCATAAAGGACAGAGCTTCAGAATCAGGCAGTAATAAAGGACCCAACATGAGGCCCCATATCAACTGATAGTGCATACTAACTCTTAATGCATATTCTATATTCTATATCTAAACAAGAGTACATGTTTAGATCATACAACCAACAAAAGCCACAATAGGTATTACTGGCTTTGAGTCCTTGGTCATGAACGCAAAGATAATAACATTTCCAAGTTTTCTAACACAATATGGTTTGTCCTCTCTCCAAAGGTCATTATTCCAGAAGTCTTGTTATTTATTCAAATGCAGCTTTGCAATCCTAAGCCATACTGCCATGTACTTTTATATAGAGAGAGGAGACTTTCTACCATAACCCCTTCCAAAAAAGTCACACATATTCAGCCTTTCTCTAACTGAACTTCAACATTTAACATGCTAACTGAGGCCTGTAGAGTCTGAGGCATGGCTCTTTGGTTTTTTTGCACTTACTCTGTGCACTTACTGTGAATTTGCTGGGAAGTCCACTCTTGGGAAACTGCGGCATTGTGTCAACACTGACTTGAATGCTCCAGACTAGGAAACTGTCAAAATGTCTGCTTTTATAAAAGTGCTTAAAACAGAGGCTGACCTCAATCATATACATTTTTTTGATTAGCACACCTGTGCACCTATATTTACCCTCTTAATTCCTATCGTGTTTTTTTTTTTAGTGCAACCCTTTGTACATTATTCCAAGTTAAATCAGAAATATGCTCCAAATATGCAGACACTAAAAGATTAATAACACTATGGGCTGAGGTCAGAGTGACATGAGAAAATTATCTCAAAAGTAATTCCAGAACCCCTTTTACTTGGACTGTATTCGTAAGAAGAAAGTCACAGTCAAAACAAATCAATATTGATAAAACTCAGCCAATCAAAAAGAAAAAAAGATCTATCATAAAGATCTTATAGACCAAATGTTGTGTCGTGAATGGGACAAATGATGTTAAACATTTCACTAGAAAAATTTACATATATTGAAAGTGAACTTTGGATCAGAAAGTCCGTCTTCTTGTAAACCATGAAGTGCTTGGTTTGGTATTTGTTCTCCCATTAACAAAGAAGGGGTTCATGGTTGTTGATATTATTGTTTTTACAGCACTTATAAAGATTTTTTTCCTATTAGAAATTTCACTGTCAGATTATTATAACTGAAGTCTGCCTCCTCCATGAAGGAGCCTTACTACCATCTCGTGGCCGGTTGAAGAACTGAATCTACTAATGTTATCATTTAGCAGCTATTATGAACAAGAAATATCCATAGTACCCATGCACCCACTTATATATAAAGACTATAAAATCTATGATATACAGCAGACCGTATATACCACCTTCGGTAAACTCAAACTAACAGAGATGGGAATCATTTATTTATTTAATCTTCCCACAAGCACAGAGCGAGTCCTCAACCATCACAATGCCTCCACTTTAACTACACACACTACTAACCACCCAGCAGCGTTTCCTTTCCACAAAAGGCTGTTCGCACACAGACAGAGCGAGCACCCCCGGTCTTCTTACCGAGTGAAGCAGTGGTGGCAGACCTCTTTGGCCAGTCTGTTGGACACGCAGCAGGCCAGCGGCTCGGTAGAGATCACCAGCTCTCCTTTGCGTATCCTGCCCGTTGCCCGGAGACCGTTACCTTTCCCGGGGCTGACGAAACGCTCGAGCATCAGTGCCATCATTGATTTTCCCTCCACGTGAAACAAACTTCCGTGTTTACATCCGTGATAAACGCTGCGTCATGACGTCACATGAACGTACACACGCTTTTACTACATATAAATGCAAAACGATTGTTTCGTATTTTTGTATTTCTTTTTTATTATTATTTCTTTCCAAACTGTATGTGCACCTCACAGTTTATTATTTTGAACACTTGGTTTTTATTTAGTGTTTTTGCTTTTCTTTAGATATAACATAGACGGTATTTGTATATGGCATAGAAATGTCAATAAACATATTATTAATAATAACATGTTAATATTACTAATATAATAAACCAATGCCTTTCCTTTTAATTTTAGTTTGGTTTTAGGTAATGCTGTGTATGGTTGTTATTAGATTTATTAATATGAACTAATGAAGTATGCACTATCAAATGTGATTTCTGAATTCTCTATTGTGCAATATTTGTGCACTTTTAGCAAAACTTTGGAAAGATGCTGGACAGAGACACAGGTACACTTAAGAAAAGCATTTGATCTATTTGTTTTGTTAATAAACATATATTTTCAGCAGATTAATGGTCACTTGCGTGATTTTTGCGTGGTTTGGATGATTGGCCATCTATATGGTAAAAGGCCTACCAGCTGCAGTGCTCTTGTTTTCAGAAGTTTAAAACAGATGAACTATTGTTCAGCAGCAAAGTCCTTTTGGAATAATAATATAATGTCTCTGGCACCAGATGTGGTTTTGCTCATTTTTGAATGTTAGTCTACTATTGTAAGTTGCCTCAAAATGAATCTTGGTAAACTAATATTTATGAATTTGTGTTTCTTCAAAATTTACACAAATTACTGTTTATGTATCATCACACAAATTTTTATTTATTTTATTTTATTTTTTACATTATCCCTATAAAGATACTGCCCACTGCCTAGTGAGGACATGTTAACATTTTCCTGATAGTTATTCAAATCAAATTTTCAAATAAACAGCATACTAATTACAGAATTTTAATTAAAAAGAAATACTAAATATATTACTTGAATTCAGTTCATGTACATGTCATATCAATTCAATTAAAACTTAAATAATTAAATAAAGAAATATGTCATACTACTTCACAAAGATTGTGATATCTCTGTAGTATCGCTGTACATCATTTACTAGATTCTTCACATTAACAGTCTTCTGTTTGATGTCAGTCTTCTAAACCATCCAATGAAATTACAACAGTAAAATACAAAGCAAAAGCCACTAAATCAAACAATAAGTTCTATGGGTGTTTGAAAAGATTCAGTATTGTCCAAAGGCAACGGGGTGCTGGATAACATTTCCTCTCCTTGGGCAGATTCCTCAGCACGAACCTCTCTGTAGCGCAAAACAACCACAAGAAACAAAATGTAAATGTATAAGCTTCACTCTGCAGATTTTGAACTTTAAATTTAAATATGAACTTTAAACTACCACCATAATATTTATTTCTGTTGACAGCTGATCCATTTCACTGTACGACACACTGAACCCCTGTACCAAACGACTCACAGACCGGCCCAAGAGTTGGGGACCGCTAATCTAGAACATCACCTTGTCAGGTCCATTTCTTCCCGTTCATGTCTGGACAGATGACAGACAAGTGCCACACCGATGCAGTCTCCGAAAAACATTCACCACAGTGTTGCAGTGGTCTCTGAAAGTTACCGTAGTATTATGTGTACTGCAGTTACAAAATGCATTATTCAAACTCTAAAATACTTTACATTATCCAAAATACTTTTGTGATGTCAGATTTAAATTACAAAACATAAATCTTACATAAAACAGTTTGTAATTATAAGGATAATTACATAATATATATTAGATATAATATAAAACAGTCAGTTGTGTTTTGTTTTAACTTTACCATATCATAATTTGATTGGTAGCAACTTTTACCACTACAGTGAGCCAATCACTCATAATTCTCAAAGCTGAGAACCAAGACCTCAAAGGTAATCTTACCTGGATGAGATGAGCACTGCAGTCAGTAGCGCAGGAGAAACCCCCTTAATGAGAACTATGGGGTTAGTTCTTGTGAACAGAAAATAGAGCGCTGGTAGAAAAATTCCTGCGTGGATTATGAGCCTAAAACACACAATTTAAAGTGAATACTTACAGTCCTGGGTTTCTGGTTAGTATTTATTGAGTTTGGGTTCTGGTTTTGATTTTGTTGATCTTGTGTTTCTAATGCTCCCAGCATCCCCGAGTGTTTCCATGTCTTAGCCTCACTCCGTCTTGACCCTCAGTGTCCCCCTGTCTCTGATATCCCACTCTGTGTTTGTTATTCATCTTGTGGTTATTTCCTGTCATACTGCGATGGGCTCTCTTCTCATTGTTTTTATTTTTACGCTATGTATCTGTCTTTAAGCCTGTTTCTCTGATTGTCTTCACCAATGTCTGAGAACTTTCAACTGTGGATTCCTCTTCTGGATTCCCAGCACACTATTTGGCTCAGTATCCAACTCAGCTTAAGTTTTCTCTGTTGGTAACTTCCCATTGACTGGACTCATGTTCCCTGGTTCAGTCCCCTGAAGTCCACCTCATCAGTCCAACAAGACTAACTTCTTGCCAATTACTGAAGTGTAAATAAAACCTTTGTATTATAGTCTGCAGAGTCTGTATACTCCATTTTGGCTCTGATTCAGCTGGCATTATACTGAATTCCAAGTTGCTCCTGATGCATTCATCAGAGTGTGAATGTGTGTAAATGTTAGATACAAAGCCCTTAGGTATAGAAAAAAGGGCTTGTATGAATGTGTGGATGAATTGGTGAATGAGGCTTGTAGCGTAAAGCACTTGAGTGCTCAAGCAGAACAGAAAAGTGTTATATAGGAACCAGCCCATATACCATTTACAAATTTTGGGATGAGGGTCAGAAATGCAGCTAAATTATAGGCCCGTATTCTGTTAATAAAGACAGATGAAAGAACTTACCCAAAAACAACTACAGCCATGAACTTTCCCAGTTTGTAGATGGTTTATCAATCATAAGCATCAACAACACGGCTAGCAGTCATGAACATCACTCCCACTGGCAAGTAACTGGAGAGGATAAAGGAAGGAAATTACTTACTAAACAGATATGATTTCTATTGCAGTAGTACTAAAAAAACAAAACAAAAAACAACTAGCTGATATGAAGTGAAATACAATAACCACTAAAAAAAAAACAACTAACTCTAAGGGTATTTATTCAGGCTAGGAGCGTGAGTGTCGCGATAAGTTGTGTGGCGGGCAGTGGCTGGACCCAAGTGCAGGACTCGGAGACAAAGCATTAACTTAAACGGCAGTTTTATTTGCTGGTAAGACAAACTTATTAGCTTGAAAGTCAAGATTTATTTTTTTATTCTTCAGCACAACCTGAACTCTCATAGGGAGCTTTCTTGTAATTTCTTTAACTCAAAGTAGTTTTCAGGAGTAGTTCTCCAGGCTTCTTGCTGGACATCACACAGGTCTTCTGTGGATGTTGGCGCCCGTTTATTCTGTTCTCTGTTCAGATGATCTCACACTGCCTCAATAATGTTGAGCTCTAGACTCTGGGGAGGCCAAGCCATGACAGACAGTTTTCCATTATGCGTTTTCCTATCGAGGTATGGTTTTACTGTACTGGCAGTGTGCTTGAGATCACATCATTAATTTTTATCAATTTTGACATCACTGGCTAAAAAGCAGCTGAAAACTGTGACAGAGCCTCCACCATGCTGCAGATACTGACTGTTGTACCTCTCTTCTGACCTCCTCCATACACATTGACACGATTTGAGACAAAAATATCAAATTTGAATTCATTCATTTCTCTTGCTTAAGAAAGGCAGCTTCTTGACATCCACCTTTCCGCTGAGACTTTAGAAACTAGATAGCTCAGCTGAAGGGCCAGGACTGTTTCTCATATATATGTATATATATATATGTATATGTGTGTGTGTGTGTGTGTGTGTGTTATACAGTGTTTGTGTGGCTGAGCAAACAAAAAAGCATTCCTCTGAAAATAGTACTGATCACTGGACTGAAAATGAGTGAAAAAGCCACCAATGTCCAAAGAAATCCTCCGAAAGCAGGGAGAACTACTGCTCAAGACCACTTTAAAATTACAAGCAAGTCTGGCTCCTTGGAAACTATATCTGAAAAATGAGATGTGGCTCAAGACGTCTGCAGAGCACTTTAGATATCCAGAATATATCAGTTAATTTGGTGATAAATGATCCACTATCTTACCTATTATCACAGAGGTCACAATAAGAGGAACAGTAATGAACTGAAGCATCTGCATGAGTATTTATCCTGGAAAGCCGAGGTAGTTTTTTTCTACCTCTGTAAGCGTGTCGACACTCCTGATGATCAAGCCAACAGCAAGTCCTGCGTGAAAGTAATACATAAACAGCTCATGAATGTTTTGAAAATGAGTGAGTGCAGGAATAATACAAAAGCCATGCAAAAACTTTAATATTTTTTTATGAAAGAGAAAAAAAGTTTATAATTTCATCTTATAAAAAAATCATATAGTGAAAAATGATCAAGGACATCTTTTTAAAAATGTCTTATTTGAAATTCTTCTTATTTACTTTGATTTAAAAAGAAAATGCGAATTTAAACACAACAAAACACTGACCAGTTAAAACAAAATATCACAATTTTATTTATTCTCAATAACAAAATAAACAACCTAATTTCTCAAACATGTACAGATGCCAAGATAAAGATTAATCATTAACAAATATTATTTTGCTTTTGGATTAGTGTTTAATAAGCTATTGTACCATTTCTTCTAAATATAATTCGTGCTTGGGCTTGTTTTCCCCTTTTTTTTCTCTTTCTCGCTCTCTGTCGTCTCTCAGGTAGAGAAGTGGGGCAGCCTTTTGGTTTGCCCACCCATTGGCAGGTTTTCCAGTCTTTTCTGCCAGATTGTTGCCTCTTCTGTGGCGGTAATCAGGCTCTCCATTAGAGGACATGGTGCCGGGGAACCAATGGGACCCAGTCAGGTTCAGCCTGAATTAGCCACATACGTTCTCGTGGGGGCCCACCACCTACAGGAGGAGCCATAGGGTTTTGTTGCTTTGTGGATTGAGCAGTGGTTGAAGTCAGATGCCCCCCCCCCCACTGGAGAGATTAAGTCTCCCAGCTGGATAGGAAATGGATTGGTGTCCATCCAAAAGAGCTGGAGGAGCTGGCTTTGGAGAGGAACCCAGACCTCAATGAGCAACAGAAAACAGATGGATAAGTGGACAGATGGGGGCAGGAGGACCATGAGAGAGGAGGCAGAAATCAGAGAAAGGGGAAAAATCTGAGAAAAACTGGAGAAAGTTGAATAGTGAAGCCAAAACAAGAGCCAAAAACGTAACAATACCATAGAATACAGAATATAAACCAAACACATTGCCAACATTTGTTTGTTTTTTTTATTACAAACATTTACTTCTTTACTGAAAAATGTACTAATGACTTATACATACTTATACATGACTTACATAATACAATTCATAATTGTTGGTTAAAAAGACACCTTGCAGGGGATGTGTGTTGTCATTTATCTGTTTCCTACATACTAGTTGAAGATGAATATTCTCCACTGAATTAACCTGCTGCTGATACACTCAACAGGAGGAGCAGATTATATGACACCGTCTATTCCACTGCTATAAAACTTTTTTAAAAGAATGAACCAGCCTTTGTTTTGTACATCTTGTTAGTGTTCAAGCTTTATTAACAAATTTTACTCTTATTTTCTCATTTGTATTTTTTTTTTAACCCATTTCTTCAACCTCCAATATTTTATTTAAGGTAAAGATGATTTTGCCTAGTAAACTGTAGTGTAGATCTGTTTTGGATTGTTATATTGTTGTTGTACTTCCGTGTATACTTCATAAATAAAGGAATAAAAAACATCCCACGTGTGTGGAGGATCTGTTCAGTGTCCGTGCCTGTTGATAATGTAAAGATCTGGGGTCACATAGATCAGGTCCAGTGGATGGTGCAGTTACACCCACAGTTATTTTATGGCTAACTCTCAGCACTGCTAGCAGTTACCGTAGTTTGTTATAAGAACCAGAAATAGCAGTGCTAGGAGGTCCAGCTAACACAGGGAGGCTTGATTCGCCCAGCAACCAAAGGTGTAGGCAGCAAAAATGCCTGTTTAGTTGTTGAGGTTACCTGTATAAACAATTTTCACCTTGTATTAGAAAATCGGTGTAATAAATTAATGTTGTTAAAGCACAAATATTAAAAATGACTTTGTGGTTGTTTTGTTAACTGTGTTCCCACAAGAAAGTGGGAACACAGTTCTGAAAGTCCTGATTAACTACCATATTGTTTTAAAGAAAGTTAGCTAGAGCATGTTAACAGTCTTAAATCAAGTGTAACTCACCGAGGACAACAGCCGCCAAACTCGCAAACATAAATTTGTTCTGGAAAACATAGTTGCAGCAGTTCCTCCAGTTTCTGCAAAAGTTTCTGACGTTAACCTCTTCCCGAGTTTCCTCCATTGTTGTTGAGCTCAACTAGCTAAAAGAAGGATTAGCAAACTATGAAAACGGTTGATCTAGTTTGTCCTTTAACGGCCGAAGAGCGTGATGCCTTTAGCTTTATGTTAATGTAGTTTTAAATAAGCAGTAAGTTGCATGAAAATAAGCAACTGGTGTGTGTGTGTGCATATTTTTAAAAAGAAAAAACCTTTTGGTTTGACTGGTGTCTCTATACATATTGCTTCTATGTGCAATTTGGGACCATAAAAACTTTAATGAATTTATAATAATGCTTTAAAATAAAATAAAAAAATTAACTATTGTTACAACATAGAGATAAACACTTATTGTTATTATTTGTTTAGTTATTTTATTGAAATGGAGAAACTTTCACCACATCTGGCACACTAGCATTTTGTTCTTCTCCTTAAAAAAGAAGCCAAAGATGGAAGCTCTCATAAAAACTCTTTTAAATGAATATAACATGTGGCCTAACAAGGAAGAGATGTTCTTGGTTTTTAAACAAAAACAAAAATCTGTGAGAATAAAATAAGAGACTCAAATGATCCATAAAAATGGTTTTAGTGGGACAAAATTCATGCACAGAACTGTGAAATTTCATTCATCTGTTTTATAAGATTTTTCTGCAAAACCAACAGGAGAAAAAAAAGACATGATTATTCATATCATGCTTACAGATGAAACATCTGTACCAATTGTTGCATCAAAAAGGTGATACTGACAGCAGCAGCACAAACTGCGGGGCAAAATAATAAAAACAGAAACAATCTTCGGCCTAGATGATGGTGTTCAGAAGCATTTGGGAATACATTTTTCTGTCGAATCAGGTAATCTGATGCAAGCTGACAACATGGAGGGGAAAAAAGATGCATTTGTTTCTCTTAGCCACTTACACATGAAATCCCTAATTTTATTTTAATTATAAATAATTAAACTCATCTGAAAGATTAAATAAGATGATTTCTGAGTGATCATCATCTGAACCAGCCAGATGACATGTGCAAATAAAAACAAGAGTGAGTCTGCTACCCCCTGTGTCCTGGAAAAATATCCCCATATCCTTAAAAATCAATGATCAGGGTTTTGTGAGTGACATAAAAGACAGAGAATATTGTTTTGTCTATTAGGGAATCATAGGTAAAGTAGGAATTGAATTGTCCGCCTTAAACAGAGATTTGCTTTCTTCACTTCCTGAAAAGATTTTAGGATATGTGGTTTTTCCAGGACTTTTATGGCATCCACTACTACAATAACCAAAAAGAAAAACAACCAATAAACAAAACACCAAACATTGCATGTACACATTGAAATAACAAGGCAAAATTGAGATTAAGGTGTAAAACTGATTTCAGTAAGACTAAAATGTGCTTTACAATGAGCAGAACATAAGAGTTAAAGCACTGGTGTGAGAATAAAGGGTTGGTTTCATTCACAAATTTCTCTCCATGTCAAACCAGGACTCAAAGTCATCAAATGAAATGGCAAAAATGTTATCTAGTGGACTATTATGGAAGACTGAGAGTAGTTAAGTTATTTTGGAAAATAGGAAAAAAAAAAACCTGAAAAAATAACAGAGCGTGATGCCCAGAATCCCTAAAAACACACAGACAGACAGTGCTTCATATGATCCCATCAAAACCAAGGCCTGAACAAATTACATACACTGAGCAATTATTGTTTTCCACATAATTATAAAAAGGTCTCCTTGTTTACTTAAATATTTCCACACCCACTTCGAGTGTTTTCTGTTCAAGTGGTCTGTGCAAATATTTAGTGGATATTTTGTTTTATTAAATCAACTCTGCATTTAGAACTGAGAGAATAATGCCTGTAGAAATATTGCAATATCTTTTAAAAAAAATTGTACCGATCTTATGTGCAACAAGTTAGATATTGATTCAACAATATGTACAGAGGCGCACTGTGTTTCTGTACATGTGCTACACAGTGACAGATCTGCCTCAGTTAAGTCCGTAAACTGATGTCTGCTCACTGTTAACCCGCTGTTGGTATTTACACAGACGAGGGTGGCAACAGGACAACCACATCAAATATGTACAGGGAGAAATAGAAAGCTGCACAGCTAACAAAGATGCAGGACTCAATCCATGAAGAAAAAAAAAAAAAAACCAACACCTTCAGGTTGTCAATTAAAATAACTTTAGCATATTTGATAAAGGCATTCAAAATTTCACCTCTAACTCCAAGTTACAGGTGCTTGAAAAACAGAGATAGGTTCAAATTTATTTGTTTTTTTTCCCCATCACTTTTAGCCCTCACAATTTCATTAGTAAAGGAGATATCTAGCATGAAGGCAAACATTTTGCTTACCCTTTATTTAAATTTAATTTAAATACACTAAAGTCATTGCAATAAAAAGGACATGTGAGGGGGGTCGGAGGGGGTCAGGAGGGTCATTTTTTTGGACTGATTTATGCTATTTTCCAAATAGAACATAGTTGATGTGACTGTTTCTCATTAGCAGCTCAGTTATGACAAATACCAAAATACCCCTTCCTCTCAGCATATTTTCTGACAATATTCAAATGCCTCACAGGTCTAACATTAACATCTATACATTCATTCAAAACTTTAAGACATAATTAAGACATAAAGATTTCATTCCAAGTAGGAGACCACAGAAAAAATTGTTCTTGTTAAAATTTAAAAAAAAGAAAGAAAGAAAGAATAAAAGCAACAGCAGTGGTTGCAATGTTATTAAAAATACCCACTGGGCCTCTTCCCATTTGTGCAGTGTGTCGAGGGCATCTATGTGCTCCCTAGTTAACAAACTGCACGTGTGTCTATGCAATATTTACATTTACATGTGTTACGTGTCTCAGGAAACTGATTTTGGGAGAGCAGTGTGAGCAAGTTTGTATCCAGTCATGGTTGATTATCTGTCAGTAATTTTTTTTAAATGGAAGTATTCTAGCTCTCTGCAATTTTATTTTTAGCTTGATAAATTAGTACATATTTAATTTGGAAAAGATTGTGAAGGGCTGCAGTTCAGTTATTTTTCTGTTCAGAAATAAAACTGACAACTTTATTTTGCAGTCTCACTCTGTCTGATCACCTTTTCAATCTAGTGTTTTAAAGAGACATTCGACCTATGACTGAGTGAACTCTGGATCTGTAGTCACAGAGCATTAAAAATGCAGTGGAGCAGGCTTAGAAACGCCAGCTGTATCTGATATAGATGTTCAGACAATAACAGTCACTTTCCGCAGATAAGTAACAGATAAATAGTGACTGCCTGGCACCATGACCACAAAAACATTGTTTTAGGAAGTAGCAGAGACTACATTGAACCTACAGTGACAAACACTAAGGTCAGTGGCTCCACATTTTCTGCTATGACCCAGGAGCAAACCAGTGTTGGATCTGAGCTATTCCACGCTGTATCTGGTTAATGTAGAAGTCTGCATTTCTGGAGAAGTCCTGACAGACCGAAGACTGGGCATCGCCCAAAGCACAGTAAAGGGCGGTGCCCCCCACACTGATAAAAACAGTAACCAGGCAAAGCAGGAAGAGAAGCAGGCAGGAGTCGCCACTGCCGACATCTACAGAGAAAGAGATACAGAGAGTTATAGAGATCAATACACAGGATTAAAGTGTGCTGGAAATTTGCTGCAATTCGTCAACTATTTTAAACACTCTCACAATGGACTGCCACAGCTGGTGTAATTTAACCTGTCCAGTATTAGAAATGCAGCCACTGCTCTCTTACACTATTTCTGTGTTTATAGAGCAATATGAAACTTTAACCGTCAACAATAAAAGACAAAAACATACCAGGCTCATAGTGGTCATCAGGAACTTTAAAGCGGACACGTCGTTTGGCAGTGGGTTTCTCAGGTCGAGGGTCTGAGCTAGAAGAAGCACTCACGTCGTCTAAGCAGACCTTTCGCTTCTTTAATATGGAGACAAGGCCAGAGGCGGGTGATACCTGAGAAACATAAGAACAACCAGAAATGTTAGCCTGGGTAGACACATCAATCAGTATAAGCACAACTTATATTTACATCATTAAATCTTTTCATACTCTCAGACTGAGTCTTACAGAGCGTGCACCACACCAGCCATGTCCACCAGGTGGCAGCACACCACACAATCAGCAGTGCTGAGTTTTGAACCTCTTTGTCAGTGCTTCCTTGTAACAGAAGTTATGCACATTAGAGCTTAGATGTTGCCAAATACAGTGCAAAAGCTGTTCAAATATAGATTACAGTGGCAAATTAATGTTCATCGAGCAGTTGTGCTTATCGATGAGGTAATAGTTATGTCATCCAAAAGGGTGTGGTTCATGTAGGTCAAATGTTACAATTCTGCCATGAATCATAAATGTCTCTTTTCATATCACTTCCACAGATAAGCAGTTTTTATTTTTATATGCATTATTTTTGGTGCTGGAACAAAAAGACGTATTAAATCAAACTAAAAAAAACATAAGGTGTTGCCCTCACTACTGCCTCTGTTTTTTTCTTGGTGGAGAGTAGTTAAATGTCAAACTGGGTTTCACATCAACAAAATAAATCCATCATGGATATCAGTAATGGTTAGGCAATGGCATTAGCTTTGTTTCAACATAGCAACATGCCTCTGATAATGGAGGGCCTGGAAGGGCAAACACAAACTGAGTCAATCCACACAGACGAGAATGTAAAATGTCCAGCAGAACAAAATCTGTTTACAGCCTGCTGTTTCCATCTAATTTAACCTTTAATAAGACTGAACACAGATGCATTTTTTAAATTCAGCCTTTAGGGAAAGGTTAAGTTGCTGATTTGAATGATAGGAATTACATGACAATAAATGCCTTTCTTTTCATCCTATTGGACTAACAGAGTGTCCAAGAATTATCCAATTTAAGTTAAATGCCAACATTACATTTGTATATTACATAACCCAATGTACAAAGGCATCTGTATGTGTGCAATGCATCTGTACATTCTATCAAACTAAACTTGCTAGCATTAACTGATGCTTATAACACGCCACACTGTTTTCCAAATTTGCTCAGCGCTGGTTTCATCAAATCAAGATTTCAAAAAGCAGGGGGTGATTTGATGGTCGCCATGTCCATCTTTAATATACAGTCCATGCAAAGTCACTGAAGACATAAGGAAATAGTGAATCTACTAACAACATGTACTCACCTCCTCTACAGTGATGAGTTTTGCCATTGCATCCAAAGAGGGAGCTTCTCTAATGATGTCAGCTTGGTCTAGATCATAGTCCTCCTCCTCTTCCACTTCCTTCATCTCTGCATGTGGTTCCAGCTGCTTCATGTGAGCCTCGTGAGGAAGGTTTACCTCGTGGTGCAGGGAGGCTTTAGTGCTCTCCTGCAGTAATAGGATACAGATAGAACTTAAATGTCAATATACAGTTATGAAGCTGTAATCCATTTTGTTGCTCTGCTCTCTGGTGTAACACACTCTGCTGTAACACTGACTGAGGCCTATGAAGGCAGTGAAAACTGTTCCATTTGCTTTTGTTTTTGAATACTATTGTCCCCATAAACAAAGACAAAGGAGGCTGCATTTGCTTTAAAACAGGTTTTCATGTTTGATCTTATTTTAGAAAATACAGAAACTGAATTGGCCAACACAAAGTACCAAAAGCAATGCAAACTTCATCAACGGAATAAAACAGGTACTGACTGGGCCTTTTAACAGTGCTACATTTTAGCAACCAAACAAGGAACTCCTAGATAATATTAATAACAGATACTGACTGAACTGTGTAGTTCCTTTAACTGTTTCTTTAAATATATGTAATAAAAATATGTTAAAGCTAAATGAAGTGAGTCTTAAGTAGCCAAAATCATATATACCTGCATCTCCACATGTAGCCTCTCCTGAGCTCGGGCATCCTGATACAGCTGTTGTATCTCCACCTCTGCCCCGCTGCACACAGTCTCTACTGGGAGAGTTTTCTGACTCACGGAGGACACCCCTTCCTTTTTCTTCTCTTCCCCTTCTTCCTCCTCTCCCTCATCTTCCATTTCCAAAGCGTCCGTTGCCTCTTCCACGTCACCCCCCTCTTCTTGCTCTTCTGCCTCTGTTTCCTGTGCTGGACCTAAATCTTGTCCCTGCTGCTCTGCAGGTTTGGACTGATCCAACTCTTCAGCTGTAGAGGGGTGCAGCCTGTTTCCTGAAATGGTGCATCCTGCCCCTCCTTCTGCCTCTCTTCCCTCTCTGTCGTTGCCTTGCTCATCAGTGAGCTGAGATCCATGGAAACCATTTCTCCCCTCTGACTCCATTGGTGGGTGTTCCCTGTCCTTGCCGGAGATCTCAGGGGAACTGAGACCATCAGTCAAATTAACGGAGGGCATGACTGAACAAGAGGTGTCTTCGGCTCTTTGCTCCATCCCTCCTTCAACCTGATGGTCTGCATCAGACAACACAGTTTTAACAGAAATGAATAAAACCAGGCATCAGTAACCTTAAAACCAACTTAAGACCAACCCAAAGCCTCTAATAAACTAATATAAATACTCTTAAATAAGAATAGACTTTAAGTGTATACTGAAGTGGAAGCTCCTTGTATCTGACTTTTTACCTTAGAGTAATTGTTTCTTCAACAAGAATTTAACAACAGCTACACTAAACAGATTTTCTTGATCTGATAACAACATTTATATCCTTGCATTGTATCTCCTGTTTGAGTGTGTCACAATCGCAACTATGTCCAGTTTCTCTCTCTTCAATAGGATGATGTCAATACTTTGGAAATGACGGTTTTTAAATTTATATTAATTCCTAGGACCTTTTGAAACACAGTAGAAGCAGAATAGAGATTTCTGCTTCTACAATTTAATCTGCTTTCAAAATGTTTGAGGAAGAAAGGAAATCCTAAAAATGGGAACACTTGTATGATAGAAACACTTGTATGTCTCACACACACACGCACACACACACACACACACTTTTTGAAATTCACACAGTAAAAAATTAAACTAGGCCAAACTTTACCCTAATGTCTTATTAGTAACATAACAATAAGTTAAGAATAATACTTTAAAGAGAATTTAAGGAGAGCCACTAGCAACATAACAGTGGTTATTCATATCATAGCTTAACACCAAACAGCATTCAAGTTAAATTATAACCATGCAGCTAATAGTCACTGACCTGACGTACATGAATGCAGAGCACCAACTTCTTCAAATTCAGCTCTCACAAAGTTCAGAGAAGCACACTATTTGAAACCGCATACACAAATTCTTATTAAAAAAATAATACACGTGTAATTTGTAACTTTATTTAACATTGTATTGTTGATCAATGTTACAAATTAAACACAGAACACGACAATGTGCGCCCTAAATACATAAAATGGATATTTCACTCATATCGCTCAGTCTGTGCAAAATACACATAACTTGCACATTCACTACCTGTCACTGACACACATACCAAAAAGTACAAATGTCTTACCTCAGCATCTCTACTCCTTGGTCTATTAAAAAAAAGGAGAGAAACAAAGATATACGGAGCACTGACGATTAGTTCTTGTTTTTAGTAAATGAAAACGCAAAATATGGATGACCCTTCTCTACTCTCAGTCTAATATTAGCCTGGACACATTTCCCTTGCTATTACAACGTGTGTTAGTAATACTGCATGTTCTTCTACGTGTGTGTGTGTGTGCATGTGTTAAGCAGAGTGAAACCCTAGCAGTGTGATGGCTCAAATGTCTGAAAGTGCAGCAGCAGCAGCAGACAGGGGCCATATGTTTTATCTATCACTGCAGTGCACATCACACACTAACATATTCATGCTTATAGTGATTCAAGCAGACACGTACATACACAGTCATATAATGTAAAAGGCTGTGTGTCCTGCAAGCATTCTACTCTGAGTAAAAAAGGAAACAGGAGGGAGTTTCATTTCTCTGGTGAGGGACACTTGCATGAGCCAATAGCACTGCAGGACATATTTTACACAGTCCTCCGCTAATAAAAAAGAACTCAAACAAAACACACACTCATTATCACAGAGGCGCAGATGATAATAATGTCTGCGCCTCTGATTTGGAATTTGATTTGGAATCAACTGATAATTGTATTGTCAATTGTACTGTGTGTACTGGCTGTGTTGTTATTGAGTTTTTGTGACATCATTGCATCGTCTAGACTTAGCTGGCTAAATCAATCGGGGCTGATGTAGTTGTTACATGCTAGGAAAGACATTAGAAAAGCAAATTCATTGCTTTTCAGAACACCTAGTTTAGATGACATCAAAGACGAAGCTAAAAATACAAATATCATGAAAAGAAGTGCATACTGACCGATTGTGTGTCTGGCAAATGTGTTTAAGACTGTCCAGATGTTGAGCTGCCAGGTCAGAGGGCGTTGTTTTAAACTGACTCTCTAAGATGGAAGAACACACAGAGATAGAGTTAGTACCAGCGTGTTACTAGCAATATATGCTACGTAAGAAAACAAATAAAAACGGGCTTATAACTCTAAATGTGACTTGATATTATGGCGACTGAATCTATATTAAATATGTATTACTGTATATGACTGAAGTTTCCTGAATTCCATGACAGTACAGACAATGCTCCTGCTCAGCTCAACCAGGACACATGTGTGCCTACTCTTCAGTGTTTAGGTTGAGGGCAACTGGACTTTTTTTTAATGTTCATGAAGATGTTTTGCTTCCCTTTCAAGAACCTTCTTCACTTCTGTACAATCCACCATATTGTATTAAATATGCAGATAAGTATACTTATACGTTAGAAAAGCTAAGTCTTTCAAAAAGTTTAAAAACTAGATTTAAATTTAAAAAGACGCCAATTTAAATTACAGCTCTCTTCCCATTTTTTTTTAGATGAGTCTGCCTAAAGCACTGTTCAGAGGCATTACCAACATGGCTCCTGAGTGGCAAGACCTGTTCTTATAAGGGCTTTAAATCATACTGTGAGGCTGTTTTAAGCATGCGTGTTGATGCATGCAGTGACAAACACAATATTCAGTAATACAGCAACCATGGATGTCTCCATGTTCATTTTTAAATATTATGAGCACTACTTTATCACAGCTTCTTCCCTGATGCTTAGGATTGAAGAAAGTCTTTATTACTAGCATGACCCTACAGGTCAACAGGTGTGTGCGTTGTGTGTTACCCCACTGCTGCTGAAGTGCATTCAGGTTATCCAATACTCTCTGGTGATAGTCTCTCTCTAGCTGGATGCACCATAACGCCCGCTGGTCTGAACACCATAGGTTAAGAAATGTAAAAAATAAGTAAATCAAAATGGCACACATGCACATCATCACTCCACACTGGGAACGCTGAAAATTGCAGTAACTTTTAAACTCTTGTGGCTATCTGTTTGAAAACCATTAGAGTTGACAAAAGGGTATTTCTGGAAAAAAAAAAAAAGGACGACAGAGACAGAGAGAGGAGGAAGGAGAGGAAGGCCACGAGAGACAGAGGGGAACGCAGTGCACGATTCTGTCTCATGTTTATGGATATGAGCAGCGAAAACACAATCCTTCTTTGACGTGGCTCAATGCTTTCTCTCTCTTTCTAACTACCCCTCTATACATGCATGACATAGCTAAGCTGGCTTCCCTACTCTTTGACTTTTTCTGGTTTTCCCTCCCACTGTGTATCTTTCATCAGATTAAACCTCCAGTTCTTTCTCAGTCATGCTCTTCTGCCTTACATCTTCCTCTTACTGTTTTACACTCAATCGTCATTGACTCCAAGTGCATTTTTGAGTTTTCTGTCGGTGAAGTATTCACTGTGTATATGTGCTATATGGAACTTATACAGTCCACGTCTTGAAAAACAGGCCAACTGTCTGCACAATGAACCACTACAATAATAAGCAACCATAATGAGCATTTTCAATGAGTAAACAAAAAAAAAGACAAGAAAATGAAGAAAACATAATTATAAAATACAGACTTGGCACTCAAACAATCCTGAAATTAAACTGTAGTAATAGTAGAAGTTCCACTGCTGCAAAATTGAAAAAATGAAGCGCCTTGAGGCGACTTTTGTTGTGATTTGGCGCTATATAAATAAAATTGAATTGAAATTGAATTGAATTGAATTGAAAATTAGCAAAAAAAAATTTAAGTGGTTTTTAATCAGGTTTGAATGATTCTGAATTCTGAATATGCTGTTTTATATCACAGCCACCATTGAAATTAAAGTCATTTCACAAATGCTTCAATAACTAGAAAAAAGCGTAAAAATGGCTGACACGTGGCGAAACTTGCTTCTTTCTTCTTCTTTTTTTTTAACTAAAAGTGTTCTTCTTATCCCTCAAAAATTTTATGGCGTCATGCACTAGCGTAAAAATGATCAGCCAATTAGAAAACTTACAATGCTATAGTTTTTCTAACTCTATAGTATGTTTGTGCTTAGAAACTTGGATGCAGCACATTGACAAATAGAGCCTGGTCAGTGCTCTGTATACGGTTTATTTGAAGAGGCACAAATACACAGCAATGGTAGCCCAGATGACAAGTTTTGTGGAGTTGGGAGGCTGGTAGAGATGCTATAACTTCATGAGTGGGAAATTTGACCCGAGTGGATGTTCCCATTGAAAATTATGACTCAGAATTTGGGATTTCCCACTTCAAATATGTGAGCTGCATGTGCAGCAGTAAAAAATAAAAAATATATTACTAAATGAAAGACTGAAAGATGGTGAAAGACTTCCCATTTATTCATAAATAACTTGTAAAAACAATGCAAAAATGGAAACTAGTAAAAACTCATCTGTCCTTCTCTGAAAAGTATACTCTTCCAGCATTACATTACATTTTTCTTGTCATGTCATGAAAGGTGACTGAAGTTTAAAATTTGGAGCTAATCTTTCTTTGTGTTTATCTACCTCGTAAACCTTGAGGCTTTCTTTGAAAGCCAGCTCAGATTTAAGCACGATTTCACTCTGATTCCTCCACACTTCCTCTTTTCATTTTTGCCTCATTTAATCTGTCTCTTCCTTCCTTCTTACTGTTGAGTCACATCTGCCCGGACAAGCAGGCAAGAAGCACACAGGAGAAAAGTGTGAGAAACGTTTTGCACAAGTCAAAATAAAAGCTTGGCCACCCCATCAACACACCAACAGGACCACAAGGATACAATCTCCGTGAAGGACAAAGGCCTCAGCAATCTGTAGAGAGAGAGATTACAGCTTTTAATAAAGTGCATGTGTGCTTTCAACTCATCAGTCACAGAAGCCATCAAGGAAACAGGTTAAATTGGGGTTTAAAACCAGACTGAAACTAATCCTCACGTAGAGGGATTCCTCAACATGACACAAGTGTCAAAGATTTCCTTATAGAAAACTAGAAAAAAATTATACAAATATGTAATTTAGAAACACAATACAGTACAGAAGAAGCTGTCCTTCTACTGCAGCAATAAATTCTATAATCATTAACCATGCCAATGAAGAAAAACATATAATCTGCTCTTTGTGACACACAACAAAGTAAGCTGTTAGGTCAGACACACAAGTGAGCGAAAATGAGAGAGAAAAGAAAAACAGCAAGGGAGAAAAAACGAGAGACCATGGTCGACACTCTACCTCTTTTCAGTGTCTCTTGTTCAGCTGATAACAGAACAGGAGAAGTGTGTAAGAGAAAGAGAGAGCGCGAGAGGAGGAGGAGGAAAGGAGGGCACAAAAAGCTCTCGCATTTCTAATGAAGTGCGGGGTGGTGACAACTCAGTGACCTTTTCTAGGTAACTGTGCCGGGATGGTTTAGATACAAGAGGAGTTTAAAGCTGTTTCCAGTCTCTTCTGCAAATAACCATCTGCTGCACTAAAAATACAGATCAATTTAAAATGGATTTATTTGTCCCCACACCAATTATGACTAATATATAACATATTCACTGACATAAATAAATAAAATATACTTCTCCATAAGTTTTCATTGTTCTACTTTGTGACCAAACAAAGAGCGTTTAAAGATTATACATATACTGGACTGTCTAGAAATTACTCCAAGAATGTTTCTCTGTGGTTAACACACACACACAGCCATCTTTAGACTTTGAACCTCATTTTTTCCCCCTCATTGCTCGCTGCTTTCCTTTTCTGTTTGTTGTCCTACAATTCATATTTATGCTAATGACGCTAGTTTCAAAGCTGGCAGTCATTCATGACCCCAGCCTTTCTCTCCCTCCCTCATTTTTACACCACCAATGATGTAAATCCTCCACTACAGAGGCATGTTTGCTATGCCATTTTTCCATCTGTCCCTCCCCAACAAAGCCAGAGTATGTTCCCCTTTAGTAATTCTGTTGATCTGTCAGCAGGGCAACACAAAAACCAATAAAGTGGCGCATGACCATTGTGGCAACACCAGATATTGCTCTTTAGAATTATGGGATAGGGTAAAGGACTTAATGGAGTACTGCACTCTTCAAGCACCCTTTCAGTTTGCCAATCCAGTTTTATCCTAATCAGCAGCTAAAACTTTGAGTGGCTTTATAGTTTATAAATTGAACAAAGACAAATTTAAGATGTTTAAAATAGTAACTTCTATAATCATTTTCCCAGTGGGTGTTATTTTTGTAATGTAGACAAAAGGTGTGTGCTCATGAATGAAGTGACATTAAGTGTGAGCACGCCCATGAAAAGCCTAAGAACTTTTCCAAAGCAAGTCCAAAGGGGTAGCGATGCCCTGATTGACCAACAAATGACCTGAATTTGCAGATTCTGAGCATTCTCAGACCTGACTGCTGATCGGCCAGTCAGCCTCACATGACAATGACATGCTAGTCCCTTTCATTTATGTGTGATTGCCGTGTACACACTCACAGTCATCTACTAACATGTTGTGGAAGCTCTTCACTGTAAGCGAAGACACAAAGTTCACCAAACTAAGGTGTAGGGCGACCACCACAATAACGTTCGTACCAACAAACCTAATCAGGCTAAAGTGGCTATCAAAGGAAAGCGATCCCAAGCTCAGAAACAGCCACAAGCCAGCAGCCTCAGTACGGCTAATAAATCAAAGGAGTAGTGATAAAAATGACAAAAACCGAGTTTATAACTTCACCAGATGCTCCAATATCTGGAGAAGTAAGAAATATATGGGTGATGTAAGTAGCTGATATTTGTTTTGCTATATAAATCGGTTGCACCTGCTTTCGTTTGTTTTGTTCGTAGGAAGCAAAACAAATGGTCCCCACTTACTCACTGTGAATGGTTTTGACCTTTACCTGATCCATTCGTACACGGGCGCGATCACTCTCAAACTTTGGACTATGTAACTAGCAGGGTAAAGGCCACTTAATGTTTGATCCACCTGCTTCTTCACTGCAACTGCAAAGAAGTGATGTCTAAAAAAGTTTGAGGCTCCAGTGAATGTGTGAACGCAGATGTAGACACCTGTTTGCCTGGAAGTAAAAATAGGCTGGGCGTGCCCTTTAGAGATATTTAATAATCAAACTGACAGAAATATTCAAACATTCACACACCCCAGGAGCCGCATGTTCAATCATGCAGGTCTGTACGGAGCATCTATGAAGATAGAAACACTCAGGATTTGTGTGTTTATCTACTGTCCATGAAGCTTTTTAGTGTACTTATATGCATACCTGAATTTTAGTTTGTGTTACTGAAGACACAGCTGCTTTAGGGTACAAAGTGCCACTGCAATTATGAGGTTGAGTGATTTATTAACAACTGTGAGAGCAAAAGTTTAGAGAGACTCGAATGAGAGAAAGCAACAAAGTATTTAAGAGCACTGAGTTCAAATGAGACACAATCAGTGATGGTAAGTGGCAGTAGTGTTTGCAGTACCTGGTGAAGGGACTGTGGAAGGTGGCTGTCATCTCCTCTTTGTGCCAGCTGCTCAAGGGACTCCAACAGAGCACAGCCTGGAATAGATCCTGAGGCACAGGCGGGAACTGAGAAACAAGTGGTGACTGGAGTGGAGGTAATGTATTCCTGATTTGATAATGAAGGTCCTGTGATGGAGGTGGAGTCTGTTCCAGTAGTTGTAATCCCCATGGTGAAGTTGAGGGGCTCTTGGGATGCACTCACAGCGGATGAGGCAGTGGAAGTGTTAAACTTTGCTAACTCAGTTAACGTAAATGTCTCTGTAGCTGAGGTGTTATATCCTGCATGTGAACCGGTAGACCCTCTAGCACCTTTTGGCCCACAGTTTAAGGCAGGCTCCGTGGATGAGGTAAGTTGTTCTGTAGTGAAGTTTGTATTTTTTGCTATTCTTTTAGTAGTTTCTGTGACACATGTAGGCTCAGTGCCTGAGGTTAATATTTGCGATGTACAATCCATCGGCCCCGTACTGAAAGCAGATCCATGTGTGCAGGTGATAGACGCCATGGAGTAGGCACCTGATCCAGTTTTTGACATACGAGTGTCCATTTCAGCATCATTCTGGATCAATTCCACTGAACTGATGGGATATACGGTTTCTGGACTGCCCGCTGGAATGACTGGGGATGTAGGCTCTGGACTGGTTCCAGGACTAAAAGGATAAGGATTCTCCAACAGGCTCCCTGTGGATGTAAATAAAGACATTAGCAAACAGGAAGAAAGATAAGAGGAAAACAGACAATTACTGAGGAACTGCAAATATGCCAGTGTGTAAAAAAATTTAAAATCAACACGTTCCTCCAGAGAAGCAAACTGATTATGAATATATAACCACAGTCATATTTTAATCACTTCAGAAGACATTAAGTTCCTTGAGACTTCTTCCCTAATCCAAATCTTAATTCTAACTCTAAAGACAACCATATTATCTTATTAACTGAGTCTTCATCTTAAAATTGAATGACTGACATTATAGGAACTGTTATATCCTTACAAAGCAACTATGTAAACAGACTGTTTCCCTACAATTTACATAATACAAATACATTATGGCAATATATTATCCCTGTTATTATTCCATCAGTGCATGAACACACCCACCCACACACACACACACACACACAGTTGTAGATAAGTCAATGCTGGCTGCTAACAGGCTTTAAGGCTTACAACCAATAAACACACAAATGTAAATATGGGAACTGTGCTAAGCTCACAGTTTTGCAGTGGCTTGCCGACACAGCTGTTTGTGTGTTTGCAGCATGTGTGTGTACGCCAATGCAGGAGAGAACAGGAGTGAACTTGTGAGCTATCAACTGGTTTTACTCTGTTTTGACACAGACAGTGGCAGAAACTTTAAGTGTGCTTATGCCTTACTCTCTGTTCGGAAGAGGATCATCTATTCTCTAATGTTTAGGCCAAGGCACTGTCAACTACACTTCATAGTCTGTTTTTCTGAGCCACTTTAAGGTCGTCTTCCATTTGATATGCTTGTTTTTTTGTTTGCTTGTTTTTTACTTATTTCCTTTTGTTTAATGTGAGCCATTTGATTTATTTCACTTTACCTTATTCTACTACACTTTTCACACCAGTTTTGTATTTTATTTAATATTTTTACTTTTACTTGCCTTTAATTTTTCTATTTAATTGAACTCTTGTTGTGTAGCATTACCCTTATTGCCATGTTTTATTTTATATATTATACTATTTTTTAACATTATTTATTTTATCTATTCTATTGTATTTAAGCAATTTTGGGATTCAATATTTTGGCTTCTACTTCTTTTGTCTTTCTCTTAACTTATTCCTCTACTCAGATACCCTCCTCGCTCTACATGCAGCCGCCCTCAATTAGATTTGTTCAGGTTCTCTATCTTGAGTCACTTTTTCTAGTTACATGATCGATGACATCATCACCCCCAGACAGACTGACCTCAATCCAATATGCTGACCACTTAATGCATTACACAAAAGGCATTTAAACAGTAAGCCTGATCCTGAGCAGAACGCTGGATTCTTCTTGAATTGTTACGCAGTAATACTTCAGACACAGCCTCTACACATTAATATTACTGAGTGTTTAGTTAGCATTTGTGAAGAAGTGTTGCACACTTAGCATTTACATGCTGAGACTGTAGGCAGGAAAACATTTAACAAACTAGATTACACTTCTAATTAAATAACTACTTTTTATAATACTTAATTTGCGTGTCACACTGTAAACTGGATTTTTTTTTTTTAATCAATTACGTGCATAACTTTAAAAAAAAAGACATCCCTGGATTGTTAACATGTTAGAATTTCTGTATTTTTTTCATTATTTGTTAAGTAGCTACTTTAAACAAACTGAAGGATATACTAGTGGCTGTGATTTGACCTTTTGGGAGTAGACATTGACTTATATTAGTGTGGCCAGGTTTTAAAGTTTAATAATAATTTTTAACAGTAAATAGAAAAAAAATTCTGTAAAAATAGACTAATGACAGCAAAATCAAAATATAAATAAAATGTATCCTCTTTGTTCTGATTTTTCATTTAGTCACTCCCTCTGCCTACAGTTTTGCTTCCAGCAGCAACATGCTGCGTTACCATTTTTACTTGAGTGATGCCTCCACTGTGATGAATCCTGTTTAGACCTGAAGTGCCTTCCTGGTGAAGGCTGAGGACACTGTTCTCAGGAACAGAAATACGATTCTGTGATTATGTGTGCAGCTCATTGGGTTTCCTACCAGTTTCTGAATATGAAGAGTCTGTCATGGGAGTGTCTGGAGACTGGCAGCGATTTAAACAGCTTGACTCCGCCGATTCCTCCTCGTCATCGTCTTCCTTCATCGCTTCATCAATATCATCTTCCTCTTCCTTCTCTTGGTTTCTTCCTATGCATCCCTCCTTTCCCAGTCCTATTTCCTCTTCCTTCCCATTGTTGTTAAGAGCGATTCTTTGGATGGAACCACATCTTCCCTCATCCCCATTTTGTGAAGAAGAGACACTTTGAGTTTGCGTGAGCGTGTTTGTCTCATTGAGGTTTCGGGTTTGAGCAGCGAGGGCTTCAGAGTTGGGTAGGTTATCACAGAGGTCCACCCCGCCCCCCTGAATCTGTGACATTGCTCCACCCTCCCTCTCAAACTGATCTAAGAGGATAAAGATAAATCAAAAATCAGCTGAAATTCTTACACAAAACAACTGAATTCTGCACAGTATTAACCTCTACACTGGTTCATTGCATCCAATTTGTTGAAATTGTTGGACAAGAAAAAAAATTTAACATTCATCACCATGATCCATTGAGCTCCACCCAAACAATGCTTGACCTTTGAGTTTGAGGGCCAGTGCCACCTTTTGGAACAAGCCCTTCTTCAAGCCTGCAGAGATAAGGGAGACAAGACAGAGAATAGGCATAAAGTTAAAGAAGCAGAGACCATGTTAAACTCCACTGACAGTGAAAGCGAGGAACAGCAAAGGGATAGACACAAACAAGTTTGTCATCATTCCCAAAGATTCAAACAAGCCATACGGCTTAAACAGGAATGCGTCAGATGCAACACTCCTGTGTACACCTTGTACGGTGGTAGATTAGATGCGTACAAACAAATACACTCATTTACATAGCGATTACACGATATGAGTTGGAAGACTGTTCCCTTTAAGAGACAAAAACCTGACAAAAAAAAGCTGAAAACTTAAATAGAGAATTAAAAATGTATCCTGCCACTGGGTGGCTTGAACTCAAGCTCTCTTCCAGGGCCCGCTTCTCGTCCTGCTGAGGTAACAGACTTCATGTATCACTGGGTTTATAATGCTGACACCAGGAGCAGACTTAGGGTGCCTGTTAACAGCCTGACAAATTATTTTTGCCATGCAACAGATGAACGAAGACCTGGATAAATGGAGCTTAAAGCTGTTGTTTATATATATTTTTTTCAAATGAATTAATGAAAAAGCTGGTAATACTAATTTGTGTTTGTAGAGAAGACGCATTGCTGTCCATTCACAATATGACATAATTTGGTCATTAAGACATCCAAACACATACAGCTGCATTTAATTCCTTCATTACAATAATCTGATCTACACCGCACACTTTGTAAGACACAGCCTCTAGGTCTCTATGTGGAAACTACAAATTTGTTTGTCTATGGTTCATTTATTGCCCTTGTGCTGTGACCAGTTTTGATCCACAACACGACATCTGGGTTTCAGCTATGAGAAAACTCTAGAAAGAAAAAATGCCCAACTAGGGATTTAAATGCTAAATTATTAGGATTAAGGTGTAAAAATCTCACAATCTGACAGTTCTTCAAATACCAATTAAAATTGGACAACAACTGAGACACCAAGCGCAGACTAGAAAAAGAGAATAGAAAAGACACAATAACATTTACACAAGAGCCGGAACAAATGGAATAAAGGATAAATATCCCAATCCCATAACATATATAAGGTCTATATGAGGCAAATCAAGCTGCAGAGAAATCCAAAGAATAGTAACACTACAAATGGCCCAAAAGAATGACCCCTTTCTGACAGCGTTTTACAGATTTCTGGTTTACTGTTGTATGCACTTCTGAATCGATGTACAGTGGCAGGCGACTTAGTTTTACTAGCTTATGCATGTTTAGACTGGAACTAGACAAACAGGCATGTGTGACTCGTATATTTGTTGTTACTTTGCCATGTTTTGACCACAAATAACAGTATTGTCTGCAAACAAAACAGCCACTAATACTTGTTTTGTACCCTTCCTGTTTGGTACGTGTTTCAACAACAAGCTCAATACAACCAATCTCTGGATATTACCTATACTCTCTAATGTCAACATAAAAGGTCAGCATTCAAATACTGTGAGAAAACAATTCACACAGAGCAAAAGTACTGATAAATTGACATTATTAGATGATCTAGAATCAGGAAGTGTGAATAAGGAGCAAAAACTGACTATGAGAGAAAAAGTCTGACTAGCAAAAAGAAATTTTCAGCAAATTTTCTTATTGTTTTTATATGAGAAAAAAAATGGCTCCCCTTAAGGCATTACTGGATGGGCAGCAACTTTGCCTCTGGTCACCAACCAACATTTTTCACCATTTTTTGACTCAGCAGAAAGATAAAATCTCAAACCTCAACAAAATGGCTAATAAAAGCCTATCTCAGTGGAATAAGGCTGTCCTGGTTTCCTGCAGCACTAATTATTCTTCCTGTAATTCTGCATTACTCTGGCAAAGACCAAACATTTAGAGAGTTAAAAGGGAATGCGTGGATAGACACACCAAACATAACTCTGATTCCCTGCTTCCATGAAATTCCTCATGGACGTGTGTGTAAAATATGGTAACAAAGAAGAAGCACAAGTGAACCAATCAGCACAGCGATGTGCTTTCTACAGATAGAGGTGAAATCCTATGGGATGCTGCACCACCTTGTCTTTATGTTGCATCAGCTCTGTATATTTAATCAAGAAAAGAAACCTTCTGTATGGGAAACAAAGTGTGCTTTAATATCTCTAAAAATAATAAAACTCCTTAAAATCACACTGAGACACAAACATCGCTGTTACATAATTGTTGAAAGCTCTGAATGTCCCTTTGGTATACAGCGTTAATGCCCATGTACGGTCTTAATGTTTTCATGCTTCAAACAAACATCTGAGACATTAAAAGATAAAACAATCACCAGCCTAGAGAGAAACATGGATAGCTGATGATGTTAAAAAAAACAAGAGTTGCCTTTTTTTAATCACTATCTGTTAATGCACCTCTCCCACTGAGTCATTTAGCCATAAAACCATCCATCCTCTCCTCCTTTGTTTGGACCTTACTCCACAGGGGGACCATGAATTATGAAAGACAAACGGAAAAGGGAATTCAGCCAAAAGGACAAACACAAAGGTGTAAGAAGACACAGACCCTGTCCTGTGAAAGGACCACTGCAAAGACATGAGACCTGCAGCAGTGATAGAGACAGGGGAGGCAGATAGCCAATTATGTTGACCTATAGGTTTTGTATACAATGTAGCTAAATGCATCTAGTCACCAAAAGTTGGGGATTAGTGCTGGCCAGTTTTCCAGTTCAGGGCAGCAGTCTCTTTGAACTGCGACTGAAACACTTTAGGGACCAGCCCAGGCCACTGGATAGATTTGCAATGGAATTGTAATAATTTCGTTTCGTTCATTGGTTACCTGTTGGTTAATAATTTTAGAACAGACTTTAAGGCTTTTTTTAAGAAGGCCCGCTCTGAGCTTGTACAGAAGTATATTTCAGATCTTCTGACACTACACACCCCTCATCATAACCTCCATTCTGGCCATCCCACAATTTCGGCTGAGATCAACAAGGGTAATCGAGATTTTTCTGTTTGAACAACTATTCTTTAGAAGAACCTCACTGTCATCTTTTAAATTGCTCTAAATGACATCTTTTTATAAACAAGCTTTTTCCACTATGAGTTTTTCATTTCTTCATTATTCATTTATTTGCTTTTAAACCTACTTGCTTTTTACCTATTATTCATTTCCAATTGCATCTATTTCCCCTTTAGGTTTGTGCAGCACGTTTCCCTTTTATCTTTTCTTAAGTGTTTTATTTGTCGTTTGTTTCCTAGCTTGTCCTGTAAACCTTTTTATTTTTGAAAGTGCTAAATAAAGACAATATGCTTATCAAGATGCAATTATTACTTAGTATTACTTCTAAATAGAAAGTTAAAAGTATTTCCAGTTTTTTATGAATTGTTTGAAATATAAACAGCACAATAAAATAGTTCAAAATACAAAACTCTACATGTGAGTGTTTTGTTCCTTTTTTATTTTTTAGATAAACTTTGGTCTGCAATGCATTTACTTTTTAAAGGTATCGCATCCTATTGATCATTAGTTCGTTTGTTTGTTTTTTAATATATGTTTTTCATCGGATTACATGGGGAAAAAGCAGGTCTGGGTCGCCTTAGCGATGTGTATATGTATATATGTGGCCCTATAGGTGAAAATGAGTTGGACGAGCCAGCTTTAACCAATTTGTTGTTAGCAGCTAACCTAATTAAACCTAGCTCGACAAGTTGGTTAATATTATACCCCCAGATATTTAAGCTAATGTTATCCAGGTAAGACAGAAAATAACGTGGAGCACATGCCAGCAGACAGGAACAGTCACTTCCCGTTTTGACGCGGACTTCGTAAAAATGAGCTGATTAGCAATTGTAAGTTGGTTAATTAACCGAATATTAGATGGGTTCGATGACAGGCTAGCACACGTTAAATGTAAATTAGCTCGGTGGCAATGGTTACACTTGATTTGACGTTAACGTTACGCTTCATTGCGGGCTAGTGCCGCTTCGCCAAACTGCTCGAAAATGGGAACAGCTTATAACCAACTGTTTGTGTTAGACCCACAGACTGTTAATATGCAGTAACTAGTTAGACCCGTTTGCTATCGATACTTGATGCTGAGGTGACAGATTGGTTTTCGTACATGTTGCTATTAAGCTAACGTCAGCTAGCGCAAGCAGAGTACATTAGATCACCTTTGAAACGCACACATACGTTTACGTTACATAAAGGAGCTAGCTTGTAAATCAGCTTACATTAGAAACAGCGACGGCACAGAAGAGAGACATAACACTTACGGCTGAAAAGGGTGGCCGAACGATAAAAACTAACATCTGACACCTTGTCGGAGATGTAGTGAAGACTGTGTCACCCACAGGCAGCAGCAGCCAGGGGTCGTTGCTAACGCTGTCATCGTCGGGCCTGTGCTGCATTGTCGCCATCTCGTGTCTTTTCACTGTTAGCACAGACAGCACAGTTCTATCCACTATCTTCTGCTCTTGTTTTCATCCACAGCTACCAGACTGCATCGAACTGTAGACTCGGTAATAAAATCAAATCTCTTGTACCTCGTCCTACACAATGAGAAAAATCCCCCCTCCCTTTTTTGGTCTCAAAAAGCTTAAAATGTTATCTGAAATAGCAGCTAACATTTTATGTTATTGTGATAGACGAAAAAGTATGTGCACAAAGACTGACGCTTTTTGCCATTTAAAAAAAAAAAAAATTAGCTTCAATAATGCTCATCAGTTGGAAAAAAAAAAATACTGTAAAATTATTTATTTCATAATTGTTTTGTTTTTTTTGCTACAGATGTATTACATAAAACCAGACACTTGTATGAGGTATTAGCACATTATTGTATAAACAAAACTAAAATCAACAGGTTTTCAATGATCAGGATAGCAAAGTAATTAATTTAGTCAGTCCAAAGCATCTACACTGGTCCAAAAATAAACTCAAACAACACTAAGTTATTTTTTTTCCTCCACATATGAAAATTCTGATTTAATGATCAGTTTAGAAATCATCACATTCACAGCTCACACAGTCCTGAAAACATAGCATTACACACATTTTAGCTTATGGACTTGCAACTGATTACACAAAAATATACAAGACAGACGCCACTCGGCACTCCTTGATTATGTATCAAAACCTTGGGGGTTTTGTTCAGTAAAACTGCAGCGGTACTAGTCATCGATTACAGCACATGCAAAATTTTGTATCCTCTTTTGAACGAACCCATTTGGGTGTTAAGAGAGATTCTGGTAATAATGCAGAAACTTAACTGTTAAGACCGGTTTTTACTTTTAATTACAGTAGCATTCTTCCCCTTCTCTCATTGCTAAAGAAAAGTGTCATATTTAAGTGTGTTTCTCTAAAATCGCACCTCTTGGGAATCTCACTTTATCAAAACATTTATTTGACGTCCTTCCTCCGCAGCCCTGAAGTTTGTGGAGTTTGTCACAGTCACGTTTAAATCATTTCAGTAACAAATACAACCGTGATAACATCACAACTGCATCTCTAAGTTCTGCCACATATTATATTATCATCATCATCATCATCATCATCTATATTACATCATCAGTATATCACACGTGTTTGTATGCACACTGTAAATCTATACATATATGGTCTGTTTGTCTAGGTTTTAGCCCCAACCCTCCCTCTGTGTGTTCTCCAAGATTTCTTCATAAAGCCAGCTCTGTGTGAATTCCTGGCTCTTGTCCATCAGCTGGAACAGTCTAAGATACTCCTCTGGAAAAACGTGGCCTGTCAGTATGTCCTCCGACATGCCCATCTCTGATAACAGTTTACTGCCACTGTCTGGTGACCAGAGACTGGAAAACAAAAAATAAGAGACACAGTAAGGAATAGCAAAAGAAGCTTAAAACCACTCACCAATGATTGGCAGCTCAGATTTTGTCCACTGTTGTTTTCTTTAAATGGAAATGGTCCTAACTTCTGTAAGAAGCACTAAAGGCATGGTGTATTACAGTTGAAGAGACTGCACAGATAATACTTGCTCAAACTGTCCTAAATGTTTCCCCCTCTCAAGACAAAAATCATCCTGTGTAGCTTATAAATCCTGGAAATGCCCAAATATTTGAAACTTTCAAAGACATTTAAGACTTTGACGAAGATTCTGCAGAAACAGATCTCTGGATTCAATTATGGTACTTTTCTAAAGTAAGAGCATCCACCCTGGAATAATCAAATAACCAGTACACTTTGGTTCATGTTATTAATAGCACAAAGGCGTGTTTTGTTGAATTGGAAAGAACGTTGGCAACAACAACAAAAAAAAAAAAAGCTCTCAAATGTGTGGAAATGTAGGGGTTTTTTCAAAGTAACTAGACCGGTGTTAAACTGGTGTGTGTACAGTTGTTACAGTAAGAGCACATCTCTAATACATGTGCAGTATTTTGGCTATTTAATCTCTACAATTCAGTGTGTGCACTGCTTACTTGAGCCTGTCAATGAGCTTGACCTTCCTCTTTGCCAGACACTGTTTGATCATCATCAGTAGAGTTGATGCGTTGGAGGGAGTCAGTCCTGCAGAGAACAGATCTGCCCGTGGGCGCAGACGCACCAGGCACAGGTGATCATTTGGAAGCTGAGGAGAGGACGAGGGGAAATGTCAGTGCGCCCCAGGGCAGCTGTGGCTACAATGTAGCTTGCCATCACCAGTGTGTGAATGGTTGGATGACTGAATGTAGTGTAAAGCGTTTTGGGGTCCATAGGGACTAAGTAAAGGGCTATACAAATACAGGCCATTTACCATAAATATAAAATACAATCAAGGTTACCCAATTACCGTTATTGAGCCTATTCCCTTCCTTACCTTGCCTTTAGAGCTAGGTACGCCTTGCTTTGATGACACCACAAATGACTCCCACGGCGCCTACACAGAGACAAAAATAACAAACATTTCTATAAAACATCTGTTTAAATCACTGGTTTTTGCACAACTGCATTAACAGAAAGTGCTCTGCCTCATACTGTACCTTGTGCAGTAGCTCAATCTCACAGGCCATCTGCCAGAGGACGCCAAAGGCTCTGTAGTACATCATTTCACCAGGACGCGCCACCAGTTTCTGATGGAGAGATAACCGTTGTTGGATATTTTACACAAGGATTAAAGAAAGTCAGATTAATGATTAATGAGTGAGCAGACACTCGTCGCAACTACAGGTTGTGTTATCAGCATGAATATGATAATGCAGGGAAGACTAGTACAGATGCAACTTAGGTTAAAGCTGCCCCTGAAACACATCAGGAAGTACAAGAATATGTTTAATCTACATCATCCATCCAATTAACACAAAAATACAGGCTAATTTGTACTCTAACACAGTCATTTCTACACATCTTAAAATACTGTTGTTCAATTACCAGGTATTCCTTCTCGCTTATGAAGAGGTTGAGCTCTATTCTTCCATATCTGTAGACAGACAGCCGCTCAAACAAAGCATAAACCATCTTCAGCAGCATGCCACGCTCATTACGATGCGGCAGGATTCCCACCACCTTCACTGGGATGTCTAGACAAAGGCATTTTACCAAAAGACAACCTTTAATGGGCTGGTACAAAACTCATGCAATGCTGTAAAATGTGTTAAAAGCTGTAAACAAAAGTATGAGCTTATTCCTTTTTTAAAAATATATATTTCAAGACTGAAAAAGTTCCTGTTATGAAATTTTTACATTTTGTCTGCTCCAATTAGGATTCAAGGCACTATTGAGCACAAAAGTAAGTAGTTTGCTGTGGGAGGGGAAGGATAAAAATCCTTATTATGTTTTTCCTCACCATCAGTCCAAGCAGATTCTGAGATTCCCAGGTCAGTGAAGAGTTTATCGGTGAACATAGCTGGGGGTTTCACATTACCAAGACCAATGGGGTCTAGTTTAAAGTAGTCACAGTGAACTACTTCCAGCTGACCATCAAGCTGGCCTTCTAGCTCCTAGAAAGGGGAACGTTTATTTGTGTGGATTATACATCAACGAGAAATATTAACTGGTGACATATGACACTTTACAATTTGTAAAGATACAAAAACCAGTATTATGATTGGAGATGTTAAAGTTACCTGCAGGTCATGTAGAAAAGACCTATCACCTTCAAGAGCAACAACTCTCTGAGCTCCAGCATTTAACAGAGTCCTAGTCAATACCCCAGGACCTGAAAAAGGCAAGCACAAATGCATCAATAATAAGAAAGTATAACATTTGAATATATCAATGTGTTTAAAAAATTACAAAAACAAACAAACAAAAAAACACTAAGTTTGTCGTCATCATCTATGCAGAGATGGAAGAATGCTGCTCAACACTGTAGAGATAAACCCATACCTGGATTACATTCAAAGATAACAGTTTTAGCATCTTGTAGATCAGGTCCTAGATGCTGTGCTACCAGATTAGCCAGGTCCGGGTCCACTATGAAGTGTCTGATTTTTTTGCAGGCCTGAGCCCGTCGTACATTCTCCTCTACCTCCCCAAGGTCCAGGAAATCATACTGGCACAGAGGACGACACTGGCCCTGTAAGAACACACAAATGCACACAGTGGGTCAACAGCACTGTCAGTATAAAGAGCTCAAGTTATACTAAAAAACTTGAGTTGTTTTCATTAATTTATGAAAAACAAAAACAAAAAACAACTGATGTATGCATGCATTTTCCAGGAATGCATACTTTTTTGTACACATTGAGTGGATCAAGTAGCCTTAAAAAGCTACAACAACCTCAAATCCAGCAAAATATGCTGATTTTGTGCAGATTGTATTGTACCTACAGGAATGCAGATACTGTCAGATAATAGCAGCAAAAAATAAAGTTTATCATAGACCACAATGCTACATATAAGTATAATAGATACAAGTATGAAAGTGAAACATACAATTACAACCAATAGAAATGCAGTATATGGCTATAGTCTTCAATCAGAGCCAAAATAAATTATCTACCTGTACAGCTACAGCAGACAGGTTCCTGTGTGTGAGTGCAGAAGAGGGGGACGTCCTTTCTGAACGGGGCTGTTGAGAGTTTGGACCAAGTGAGGGCCGACCGGGACCCAAAGACAGGGAGTCCAGACTGTAGGCCCTCCTTTGAAGCACAGACACACCAGAGGCACAGAGGCCAGAGGGACCCACAGGGGTCAACACCGCCTTGCTCAAACAAGATTGACCTCTGACAGTATGGCAGCAAGCAGAGCGGAGCAGTCGCTCCACCACTCTGCAAATCTGGGTGGACATGGTGGATAACCTTTATGAGAGGCTACAGCACAGAAAGAGAAAAGAAGAATCACAATAACTATAATGACATTAAATATTATTAAAGGCAATAATACATTTGATTTTAGGGCACACTCAAGGTCACCTTATGCAGAAGAGTTAAACACATAAGTATACAAAAAGAAAATATCAAATCAATAAAACAAGTTAACATATAAAAATGTGGAAGACATGAAGAGTAAATATGCTCGTTTAAACAGGTGCATTTTCAGACAGGAAAGGGAATGGCATGGATGGACTTCAGAGGAAAACCAAAGTAATGAGTTGCGAGACGTTTCCAAGGTGTGAACACTCAGGCTCTTAACCCCACAGGGATGGAGGAACTGAGAAGTTTTCAAAGGGGAGGGAAAAAGTATAACATCTGGAAAAAAGTCGGATTTGGTGCCTATAAGGGGAACCTCTCAAAGACGCTGGAGAACAAGGATTAGATTTCCTGAAGGCAAATACTGGGGCGTGGGTGAGAGACCGGTGGGAGGTTTGGTAGACCGTTAGAGCTGTGTCAGCAACATAACTATGGAAATTGATATTAAGTTTAGAAAAGATGAGACAATAAGGGGGAGAAGAAAACAAAAAACATACGTAGAAACACGAATACGTTGTAAGACTAAATGTCATTTCTCACACATTCTTCTTTTACCTACTCTTGCTCAGCTTGGTGGTCAAATACCCAATTTCAAGAGTGTATAATAAAATAATCGACCGCTAGCATAGACAATTTCACGATTTTGTACACTGGCAAACACCGATGCACCCCAATCAGAACAATCCCATCTGATAGCACGTGGGTGAGTTTTCATAAGCATATTAACACGTGCTGACTATTACTTAACCTTATCAACATCACAGTAGAGTTTAGAGTGGAGCTCACACATATTGTGTGATTGTCAAAAGGGCGCAAAACAACCTGAACCCGAGAGACATTTTTAAAACCTAAAGTTGTTAGCCGAGAGGCTAGCAGTGCGCTAACCTCTCTTAAAGCTATCATATCAAACGGTTATGTAATAGTGAAAAACGCGAGCATACCTCACTGCAGATTATCCAGCAGTTGCTTCAAATCTGAAGACATCCAGACTTTAACGTTTACTCTCGTCTATCTGCTCGCTGAAAAAACTCTGTGACATTGAGCCCACCGCATCCTGACCTGACCCTGCGTGCCCTGTTTTTGCAACACTCGTGGTGTTAAAGACGCAGTTGCTTTCGTCACTGACAGGCGACTACTGCGTAGGCCAATCAGAACACTCGAGGAAGTAGTCGGCCTGATATGGCTAGCGCAGAAACACTTTCAAAAACAGGAATAAATCAATATAAGTTACACATATTTCGCAGAAAACTAAACAATAAATAGAATTTTGTCCTAAATATAATATAATAACTCCAGTTCCTTCGGAAGAAATTGTTTAAACAGCTAAAAACTCCCACTGCTGTCAATATCTACTAGCATATTAGCATATTATCCTGCTACGGAAGTAGACCAAGGAGCGCCGTAAAAACGCACGCAGTCTGCCAGGCTGTCAGACTGGATCCAGGATCCTGGTGCAAAGGCTGCAGGTGTCTGTGCGAGCTTATCCAGCTTGTCTGCTGTCACTATGGCGCGTGTGGAAACATCTTCAAGCAGGCCGTACCATCTGGTTATCTTCGGAGCCTCCGGGTTTACGGGTCAGTTTGTGGTAGAAGAGGTGGCCCGGACGGCGTCCGAGGGTCCAAAGGGGAGCTTGAAGTGGGCCGTGGCCGGTAGGAGCAAACAGAAGCTGGAAAAAGTTCTGGAGCAGGCCGCCGGAGCACTCAGTATGTATCCGATTGATCCCATAAACTGTGCATATACAAGCAGATAGTCACTAAAATAAAGGTATTCTTGTTGACTTAATTTTCATTTCATTTAATTAAAATGTTTAAAAACTGGAAAAACACAAATCCGTACTTACAGACTGTTTACATAATAAAATAAAGCTATAGATGAAATGCATGCACTTATACTGAGGAGGAGAAATGAGCGCATATGCTTATTGACGCTGGGATGTCTTCACAAAGGGTTGTTTGTGTTGTTTGCAATTTAAAAATAATAATAAAAAATGTTTACAGTTACAGCTACAGTTATTGTTTTCTTAAAACAGGGTTACATTGCCAGGGTTACATTGAATTTGCTGTGACTTTGACCCTTAACTCTCAACTCAAAGTACAGTAAAGCTGATGTTGCAACCAAAGGTTAATCCTTAATAATTCTTCTTCTACTATAAATAAGATACTTTGCTCTGTTAAAATTCAAAATCTATGACTATATTTGGTTACATGCTTAAATCAGCTTGCAAATAATCAAATGAAAGTGTTTATGAAGTAGTTTTACCCCTTGTTAAAACAGTAAGCTGTAAATTGTTCTTATCTCGGCCTCTTATTGCTTGATCAACTAAATAAGCATTATTTTAATTAACATTTCAAACAAAATAGTGCAGTTTAATTCCTTCAGAGGAAGAAACTAGGAATGCGTCGCACAATTATTTTCTTATCTAACAGAATGTCTTATTTTCCCAAACAGAAAATCCAAGTAAAATATCATCAGTTTATATGTCGAATAATCAATAGCATGTGGAATTCTGCCATTGCTGCTGCAGTCACTGAGCAGAAATAGAAATACTATTCACAGGAATGCATTCAAAAATGTGGTGTGGAATAACAGATATATACTAAACATATTTAGAATGGCAGTAAGTTTCCAGGTTGATGATTTGTATCTATGCAACACGCTAAACATGGATAATTGAGTCCATCACTAGCTGAAGATCAGGGAGCTATTCTGTTGTTGTTATAGTGATTCAAGTTTCCAAAGGATTAGATTGTTATTCTATTGTCCAATCCTCTTCGGCTTTCTCTTCAGGGAGTGTGCAACAGCTGATGGAACATACCAGTTCGCTGTACTATCCCCGTCCATGACAGCACACTAGTCCAGCCTTTCAGTGAGCACTGAAGATGGCTTATGTGTTTGTTTGTCTTCTAGAGGCTTTCTATAGTTACAGTGGCACATTTTAAAATTACTCATGCTGTTTAATGTCTTAGTTATTCAAGATATTTCTTCCAGCCTGTGCAGCATCTGCATTCTTTTACGCTATGTTGTCCTCGTTTTCACTCGAATGGTGTACAGAGTTCTCACACATTTGCACGTCTATTGGTTAAAACTCAAACTCAGGAATAACAAACCAGTATATTTTACACATAAGTAATATTTTTCATCTTCATTCTCCACAGATGTGTGTCTGTGACCACTTGCTGTTCTGTCAGACTGTAAAATGACTTGGGGCCTTTTATATTCATTTGACTAAACTAGGCTTATCTCATCAGGGCAAAACTTTCATATTCCTTTAGGAGGCTGGCTTCAATTTTTACCTGTTATAATCATTTACAAGTTCATGTTTTTAGTCATAGACTTTACTAGAGTAGCTTTTTCCTCATTCCCAGTTAACACAGTTCATGTTCTGGACCTTTATGCAGTCCCTCATTTCATCCAGTTTGAAACAATCATCATAGCTCCTTCTTGTAATTTTAACAGTATGACAGAAAATGTTTACACAGACAAAAATAAGTGACCGACTTTGCATATTTGCTCGGATAGTAGTGTGATAGCTGGGGTGTAATAGCACTGCCTGTGAATATGCTGCCAGACATATTCATTGGACTTCCATAACTGGACTTTGATTGGTGAAAACGAATGAAAATGCTGTTACTTGTGTGTGTGTGTGTGTGTGTGTGTGTGTGTGTGTGTGTGTGTGTGTGTGTGTGTGTGTGTGTGTGTGTGTGTGTGTGTGTGTGTGTGTGTGTGTGTGTGTGTGTGTGTGTGTGTGTGTGTGTGTGTGTGTGTGTGTGTGTAGGTAAGCCTGAGCTGAGGGCAGAGGTGGACATCATCGTGGCAGATGTCGGGGAACCAGACTCCCTTACAGCCATGTGCAAACAGGCTGTGATTGTTCTCAACTGCGTCGGGCCTGTAAGTTGACAGTTCCACAGAAGCTTGTGTTTGTGTATTATTACTTGCTCCATATCATGATATAAACTAGTTTTCTCTCACACAAACTGCCAAGATTAGTGTGATGGCATCCTGCTTTGGCATAAGAATAAGTTATCACCCCCATCTCTTTCTCTTTCTCCTTCTTTGAATCTCTGTCTTTCTCTTATACACACACACACACACACACACACACACTCAAAGCAGCGTTCACTTCAGCTTACATTCACACAATGAAGGCTACTGACGTGTAGCACACAATAGCTAGCATTATGTTAAAGTTGGAATGAAGAGTGGGTTTCCAGCACCACTGAATTGCATCCTGTGCATCATTCAGGTTTTTGTTTTTTGTTTTTTTGTTTTTTTTTAAATCAAATTCTTTGACTACAGTAACCACAATTGTAATGCACAGCAGCACCCTGCCAGCTTTCTTCAAACTCAGACACAGAAGCCAACAACACAGTTTGGGTTGTTGTTGTTTTTCCCATTTGCTTCCCTAGCTAGAATTTCACAAAGGAGCAATAATGTAATGCATTGATTATTACAAGAGATAAAAAACTTGATCTACACTACAGGTGTTAATTGTAGTGTTCTCAGGAACTGCAACTGGAAGTGTTGTTTACAAAGAGGTGAACCTGCTCTGCAAGTTGGTCTTTGTAGTTTAACTTTAATAAACCTTGCACAGAATATCAATAAATTAAGAAAAATCTTTAAATGTCAACTTAACATCAAAATTATTTGGATATACTGGACTTGGATAAATTAAGCTAGTCTTTTATTTATCCCCAAGGTTAAAACACATTACCGTGTTTCAGCGGCCACTACATGAAAACCTTGATTGATAACAGTATCAGAAAGATTTTTTTAATGCACAAATAGAATTTCAAAGCTTAATAAATTAAAATCTAATATAATGCATTAAGGAGCTCAAGCCAAATGTAACAAACACATGAAGCATGAAGCAGGAAAGGTTTTCATCAAATGTTGCTGCCTGTCCAGTAAATGGTGCCGTTTGGTGCAGTCCATTTATTATCCATAGTCACTGTCTGTAAGTTTCATGACTTTCATATAATAAAAACTTCACACCATAAGCTTTACAGATGTAGTATTTCTGGCCTATCTGTTGTTTTTATATTAGGTTTTGCTTGCGTATCTAAAATAAACCAGTGTGTTAACACCTGGCAACGAAGTGAACACGTTCAACAGGATTTGCTGCAAATTGTTTTTGTGTGAAAAGCCAGTGAGAGATCGTTTCATGTTGAACAATTAGGGAGAGCAAAGACACTGGTACCTGAGAGCAAATGCTACTTGATGTGTGTTGGAGAAGATGGATTTTCACCTGTGTAGCACAACGATTTCGCAGTGGGGAAAATGGCCAGTTTTTAAAATTGTGAAAATTAAGTAATTTAATTAGTTTCTGTCTGTGTTTATAGTACAGATTCTATGGGGAGCCAGTGGTCAAAGCCTGCGTGGAAAATGGAGCACACCATATTGACATCAGTGGGGAGCCTCAGGTTTGTACTGTAATGTATGAAGGGTTCCTCGGGTTTGATGTTGGCTTGAGGACAACACACACACACACACACACACACACACTGGTAAACATGATTTAGAACTGTGCACAAAGCTAACATTCAGCTTTTGTTTAGAAATAAATGGGAGATGTGCTGAGTTTGATGCTGCAGCTGGTTAGACAAAATTATTTCTCACTGGGTCCCATGACAGCAACAGCTGCCTTACTGTCAGGTGCTCATGTGTGACGCAATAAGTCCTACTGCAACACAGATGCAGACGCTTTGGTGACGCGAATTTAGTTTTTATTAGGTTTATGTGTATTCCCTGACTGTTTCTCATTTCCAAAAGGTTGCATGAAAGCTACATGAAATATAACCCTCCTTAAGAATTGAGAACATGGTGTTTTTTGCATTTGTAAAATAAAAATAAAAAAATCTTTCCTCCAGTGACAGTATATTTAGGTGTTTTTGGCAAATTGTCTTGTTCATGCTTTAATTAAAAAATGCAACATTTTGCAAAAAGGTTTTAAAAAAATCTTAGAAATGTAAGACTTTTTGTGCGTCTGTGTGCATGCGTGCGCGTGTCTGCGTGCGTGTGCCTTAACTTGAGTTTCTTTCTGCTGTTATCTAGTTTCTGGAGGGCATGCAATTGAACTACAGCAGCCAGGCAGCTGAAAAAGGTGTGTACATCATTGGGAGCTGTGGATTTGACTCCATTCCTGCAGACATGGGGGTCCTCTACACCAGAGACCAGTTCAAGGGTATGCAAATAGTGACACAGTCTACACATTCAGTATACATGTTCATATACACAATATTATTCAAATTTAAGCCCTCTTTGACAGGGCTATGGAGTTAATGATTTAATGATATAAACTTGTGTATTTGTTTATCCACAGGCACACTGACTGCCGTGGAGAGCTTCCTGACTGTCAGTGCAGGAGCTGAGGTATGTATCTGTGAACCAGCTTGTTGTTTAAGCTTCATTACACACGTTCTTCTGTACTTGTGCTCAGTAATTTTTACATATGGTCTCCATATTTTCTTATTTCACGTGTGTGTGTGCGTGTTGTTTTCTTCTGACAGGGCGGGTGTATCCATGATGGCACATGGCAGTCAGCCATCTATGGATTTGCTGACAGCCAGAAGCTTCAGAGTCTTAGGAGAAAGTTTAATCACAAACCTCTCCCCACGGTTGGCACAAAGCTTAAACGCAGGTACACAAAGCTAATTTAAAGTATTTTTTGATTTGCATCAAATTGCCTGCCTCAGAGTAAATATTGCAGTGGATGAACATAAAAAAACAGTCTGGAGACAGTATGAAGGATGGTTGTTAGAATTTTATTCATTCTTATGTCAATACCAGTACTTATCAGTACTCTGAAGCTGATACTATTCAGCAGTGTGTGTTACCTTGACTTGAGGCTGAGATGGCTTCATGTGGAGGTATGCATGGAAGATGCCGGTACAGCATCCATGTTCAGATATTAAAAAAATGCAGTACTTGTGGCGTTTCTACATTTATCGTGTGCAACTACATTTTTTCACAGAGGATACTAAATACTTCTGTCTGCCGCACGGCATCTTTAAATGTGATCGCTCAACACCAGCGGTTTAAACATTGTGGTGGTGGTGGGTTAGTGGGTTAGTAAGTTAAAAACATAAACCATGTTAGAATGAATTAACATTACATATAAATCTTTAGCAACACCATTTGGATAAGGGATTAGCAATACTTTGGTACTGATTAGTGTATATATAGTATTAATTTGTTACCTGTCCCATTTCAAGAGCATAGCTGGCAGCAGTTATGAGCCACTGTGTGCATGCAAGCAGCTAATAACACAGATCTGATGATTCCTCTGATAGGATGTAAACTGATGTGTAGATGCATATATGAGCGTGTGTTTGATATAACAGAAAGATCATTTCTATGTTAGATTCTACAGTCCCATAGTGCACAAATGCATGTATTACACCTTGCCCCACACATAATTTTGTGTAATCACTGAAATGCTTGTATTTGTAGGGGAGCGCTGTTCTACTGTAATGAGCTCCAGCAGTACTCTGTGCCCTTCATGGGCTCAGATCCCTCTGTTGTGAAGAGAACTCAGCGCTTCCTGGCGGAGGAATGTCAAGCCACTCCGGTCAGTCTTTTATTTATTTACTAGCTAGTTTCTCTTTAATATCTTTGTTTTTATTTAACATCCGGGGACCGCTTTACACACATTGTACTTGTGTTAAATGTCTACTGCTGATTCACTTGTAAAATCTCATGTGACGACGTGGTGTCCAGGACACAACAATTTTGTTTTTTCACATTTGTGCCGCTTGTTATTTCACTGCCTCTCATAAACTGCAGGTCCAGTATGGCGCATATGCAGGAATAGGAGGTATCGGAAACATCATCAAAATGTTGTTTGCTGGCATGATGTTCTTGTTCTTGGTCAAGTTCAGTTTTGGACGGAATCTGCTCATCAAAGTAAGCTAACACAAAATGTGGTTTACTGCATTTATAATATCAGTCGACTGTAACTGTACAGTATAAAATACATCATGGGTGTTTGGAAATGCTGTGACACTCATCTCTGTTTTTAATCTTTGCCTTTAGTACCCAGAGTTCTTCTCCTTTGGAATGTTTTCGAAGGCTGGACCAACTAGGAAGCAGGTAAAGCACAAACAGTCTGAGGCTCGCAGACTCTACAGTTAATCTTATATCCATGTGAAAATAAAAACAGAACAAAAAAGGTTATGTCTGCTAAAAAGAAGGTGTTCTGTTTTCTGGCATGTTTTAGATGGAGGCTTCATCCTTCCAGTTTACCTTCTATGGAGAGGGCTACACTGAGGAACAGGACACCTCCCAAGAAAAACCTAGCGCCAAAATCCGCACACGGGTTCAAGGACCAGGTAATCTGAAATTAAGGGTCATCAAAGACAAGATTTTGTCTTTGATGCAATCACCATGCAGCAGACTCTTAAAAGTCCTTGGAAACAGGAAACATGGCACCATTTCTCTGGAGTGAAAGGAATACAAATTAGCCCAGGTAGCCAGCCTGGCCTTCCTTTGCAATCCAAGTCTAATCCAAGTAATTTTTCTTTCTGTTATTCAGAGGCTGGATATGTGGCCACGCCCATCGCCATGGTTCAAGCTGCTCTAACCCTTCTCAATGAAGCTGCAGCCTTGCCTAAAAAGTGAGTCAACACTCCCCCACATCTACCGCCTGACCTGGATGTGACTTCACACTCAATTACGAACTACAACATTCATCCACCCAACCTCCCTCTCCAGCTTATAAAATTCAGGGTCACAGGGAGGGGCTTAAGCCTATACCACCTGGCATAGGATAACTAAGAGAGATAGACAACCATTCATAGTCATATTCACATGTAAGGTCAATTTAGAGCACATGGGGAACATGCAAACTTCGCACAGGAAGCAGTGCAGCATCACTGTGCTGCTCACTCTCTGTGATAGCCCTGCAATAGACTGGCGATCTCTCCAGGATGTACTCTGCCTTTATCACATGACAAAACATATCAAGTATATCTTAGCAGTCTATGTAAATAATAATTTAAACTCACTCCCAAATAAAATGGATGACTGAATTTACTCATAAACCAGATGGAAGTCTGCATGCTGTTAAATGCTGCTGTGAAATGTGAGGATGTATTAGTGTAAAACGGCTTCAAAGTTCAAAATGTGTGCGCGAGAATGTGAAAAATGTCATATATTGCTCCACCATTCGAGTCACTGTCATGATTCAATATTAGTCAATGCGTGACTCTCACTTGGTGATATTTCTGGGACTTGGTCTAATACAGTTAATTTTGTACATTTTCCAGGGGAGGAGTCTATACTCCAGGAGCTGTGTTTGCAAAGACCACACTAGTCGACCGCCTCAACAAGCACGGCATCCAGTTCTCTGTCATCTAAAGTTTGTTCTCTCCCTGCTGCCGTTCTCCAGGTTTTTGTGAGCACTTACTAATATGCATAACAGGAAGTGAAAAGTTTCCAACATTGGAAGAGAGCTGTTTAATCACAAGACAGATGAGTTTCAGATGAAGTCCTGGTATTGTTTTTTGGGGGTTTTTTCTGGTGTTATTTTCGACATTTATTCTTTTCACTTAGTCAGAAACTTGCCTGTCTCTTTTCAGCTTGAATGTATTAAAGTTCTGCTTGCAAAACAAGAAAGCACAACTGTGGCAGTGTTTTCTAGCCAAGGGCGGTAAAACAAATGGGTTTCGCATGGTCCTCCACTAACACAATTTCTGGCGACTTGAAAAAGGAATTCTGGAAAGAACCGGATTTACTTCACGTCTTTAAACACAAATGGTAAAGAAAGCATGTTACATTATAATCAGACTAAAAGAAATTGGTTAGACACATTTTCTATGTGCAACAAATGGAATAAAAAGAGTCTTGTTTATGTTGCCACACAACTGGGATTCACTTTAAACAGAATGGGACTAATTGGACACGAGGAAAGGGGAAAATTGCATGCTCCCTTCAGTTTAAAAGAAAATATTACTATTTGCAGTAGATTTGTAATGATTCTTGAGGACTGCAGCTGTGGTGAACTTCATGAAACACACCTCTTTCTTGGAAAGTCAACTTGTGCACTCTAAGCGTTGTAGCATACAGTAGCTTTATATGTACAGCAGTAATACTAAGTAGCATTAACATGATAGCTGTACATATTTTGTTCTGGTTGTGTGAAGTAAAGCCAATAGTAGAGGACAGAGACCTGCTGTGTTTATGTACATCCCTACCTTTCCTGGCCTGTCACTGTAGTTAATCTTCCTTGCTTGTTGGACTAATTGCTTGTTTTATTTTTTTTAAAAGGCTAGTTCCTTTTAGCCTGAATTTCCAGGGGTTCACCTTCAAAACGGTTACCTTTGAGCATTGTCAGAATAATGAATCCAGCTGCCTGTGCATCAAACAGCATGAGTTACTCCATGAAACCGAACAGGGCTTGTAAACATCTTTTCCTTGCTCCCTTTGACTGGATTAGTTTCACCTGCAGTGAGGATTTTTGTCAGCGTAGACTTGTTTTTCATATTTGGGCGTTATGTGCACGTGGCAAGCTGTTTTGGGGTTGTTTTGGTGTGCTTTGCTTTGCTCAGAAATAAAGCCAACTCCGCAAATAATTACATGTCTTGTATCTTTTTCATGCATCACAGAAACATCACCTGCATTTCCTGTGAAGTCAGTTTACATTGTAAAGTCTGCACTAGTAGTACAACAAAGTTTAAGAGCTCTTCTACGAGCAAGTCCTGCCACTTGGCAACTATCGCGAAATGTCTTGAGATGCCTATTTAGGCAGTTATTTTTAAGTATTTTCTAAATTACATTTAACTTCAAAGACTGGAATCACAAGTGAATCCTGATTTTAAAAAAACAAAACAAAAACTGAACTGATACCACCACACTTTGGAGAGTTCTTTCATAGACGACCTTTGCCACACGAGTTCACGGTCTGGAGTATCTGGAGCTTTAGTAACATAGAAAGTGATCAGTTTTATTACAGCTGTCTTCTAGTACACAAACATCCCTCAAAAACCTGAAATAATGCAGGTGATTTTGATGGGCTTTCAGTATATTCAATTATTTTTTACTATTGGTACAGTAATGTCTAAAATATGTATTATAATTGTTAGAAAAGCAAAGATTTCATGCAGTAAACCTCATGTGGTTAACTTTTTTTTTAAAGCAAGACCTGACTGAGCTCAGTGCTGCGTACTGTATTTATTGTGATCTGACAGATGATATTGGTATTAACTAAAGAAAAACACCCTGTCAGCATGAAAGCTCATCTTCTTCCTTTCTGTCCTTGCTTCAGATGTCTGTCTTGTCAGCATCTGTTCATAAGAAACTGGACAATTTAATAAGAAAACCTCAACAGGACTGTAGCTTGTGTAGCGATGTCAGTGATAAAACTAATGTGGAGTGGGATTAAAGAGAAAAGAAGTTTGTGCGATTTTAAACACCTTAAACGGCAAAAATTTTAAACAAACAATCACAAAAGGCATTTATTCATAAAAAAATCCAATTATCTTGTTTAAACAGCGACATATTCACAATTCCAAATTGTAGAAATGTGAATTATTTTACAAACAAGTGTTCATCTCAACTATTGCTTCAGTCAAGGTGGAGCATACAGCTTTGTACACGCCACCTCACATTAGGCGGTTGGTATTTCAGTTTGAGCCGTCTTCCTTTGATCTTTTTGAGACTCATGCAGTCTCTGGGTTCAGCAGCTGATGAGAGTAGATGGCATCTTCATAGTGGTATTTTTCTGCTATGGCCATGATGGAGTCGTGGCATCTGATTGTACTCAAAACCTTTAGTAGGTCAACCACAGCAGCCCTACAGCAGAAACACATGATTCTGATTACAACATTTGTGGGGTGGGGAACATCTGCACAAACGTATGAAGACAATGACTTTATAGAAATATTGCTGTCACGCTGCAGGAAAGTCTCCAATAGCTTGTGTATCAAGTGAAACAAAAAAATCTCTAGCAATATAAAATTAATTTAAAAAGGGCATCTATTTGATGTTGACTTATCTTACTGTTTTCTACAAAAACAGGCTTTATTACCTGGTGTTTGGATCTGTGGGAGGCTGCTGTTTACAGATGGCATGAACTTTCTGAACTATGTGGTTTCTGAAATTGTGGAGCTGAGGCAAACAGGTGCTCTCCCCTTTAAACCAAGACGGGGGTAGACCATCTGCTATCTGAGGAGGGAGCGAGGAGTGATAAAGCATCATTATCAACGTCAAACTAATATGTAGAACACCAACAACGGTGATGCATTCAAATACCTTTTTGCATGCATAAACAGCATTGTTGGACAGCGTCTGGCTGCACAGTGTGGTCATGAGGTATCGGTTCAACAGCTTGTCCAGCATCAGTTCCTTCAATACAGACTCGGGGAGCAGTAAATCCCACTTCCCCATATTGCCTAAGAGCTAAATGTAAAGCAATGCAATTGATATTAGCTTGAGAAGTTTCAAAATACAGTCAAAATCTGACACAACACAAATGTCTGAGCAGTACTTTTACAGCTGTCCAGAACTGCTGATCTCTGAAGTGACGCTGAGGTGAAGACGCCTCTTCAAGAAACCTGAATAGAAGATCAGACAGTATAAATAAAGTGCAAATACAATAGGTTTAAAGGACCATATCTGACTATTTAACTGACCATTTTATCTAATGACTGAAGAGAGTTTTAGATACATTTCCTTATTTAATACAAGGAAGTACTATTCTTTGTATCAAATAAGGAACAAAAGGATACAAAAAGCAGGTGTTGTACTCAACACCTGCTTTTTTATTGGTTGATATTCATTTGTAAACACATCAAACAGAAACTCACTTTTTGGGGTACAGGGGAATAAAGACATCTTCATCTACACAGCTTCTCAGCCTGCGAACCAGAGCCTCTGTGAATGCCTGAGTGGGAGACAAATACACAAAATATGTATCTGAAAGTACGACCCAGTAAATAATAGGCACGTTTTAAATAGTAAACAACAACAGCAACAACAGGGTTTTGTTTTGAAAAATGTGTAAGTGTTGGCTTTACCTTGACTGGCTTGGTATGCTCTCCTTCAAAGATAGAATAGTCCTCCTTCAGACTGTGGCACACATCAGTCAGACAGACAGACTGTTGGTGGGACATGGGATCCCACACCAGCTCCACATAAGCTGGAAACAAAGACACACAAAGACAGGCAGGGTCAGTATTTGACACATCTCGTGTCTGTAGTTGAGGTCATTATAATGTGCATATGGATTTTTCAAAGACCAGCAGAGAGCAATCAATATAAAAGGCTAAGAGGAATTCAAGGCAAACCTTCGTTCCAATATAACTATATCAGGCAAGGGAGACTACTGTAAAATATTAGCTATAGGCAGAGTGACTTGGTAATTCATTTGGTATGGACTGTTAATTTCGCTGCATAAAGCTATTCTAAATCCCTAAGCCGATTCATCCATTCTGGACCTAAAAAATGATTTAGATTTGATTATCCACATCACCTGAAAAGCTGAACCAAAAAGCAAAGTAAAAGAAAAAATGTTCAGATAATACTGCCTCAGATTAAATCATGAAATGGATTTTAGTTTAAAAATGAAAAAGCAATAACCCCTATGCAGTCCTGTACTTGGACGTTTTTGCTTCTTAAATTATGGGGAGCACAGATCATTGAGTGTACAGTACCAGTCATTTTGGGTACGACAGTCCTTTCTATGACGCTGGACAGCGTCTGTCTGTCTGTGTGCTCCAGCTCTTCGTGGCCATGTCCATGACAAAAGGTCTCCACTGCTGTGAACCATGGGAGGTTTTCAAAGTCTCCACTGGTATCCTGAGACACAACAATAAATCTATGGTTATTGCTGCATATTATAACATCATAACTAATGGCAGCTGTGTTTACAGTTCAATTCCCCAGACATGGATTAAGCCTAGTCCTGGACCACAAACTTTTTTTTTTTTTTTTTTTTTTTTTTTTTAAATGCAGGTCTTAGTCTGGGAGTAGGGTTAATCCATGTCTGGGAAACCCTCTGTATGCGTACACATGTTCAAGTACTTTTAAAGGGTTCCACGCCAGCAGCTGATGCCTGATGATGGGGTTCAGCAACTTGGGCAGACACAGAGAGATATAAGCATTGTGGTAGGACTCCGAGTAGCATTCCCTCCATTCTTCAAAGCGAGACAGAATCTTTTTAACACTGCAGAAGTCTTCTTGGACATCAGAAAATACCGCCTTAGACCTCAACAGTATGTCAGCTGGAGCAGACACAGAAAGGGGAAGAAAAGAGAGACAGATAAATACACAGGCATCAAGCAAATCAGGATTTTCTCAAGTTTATAGCCTAGAAATTAAAAGAGAAAGCCACAAAGAGAGAACAGAGTTGCCGTAATAAACAGAAAATATTTATATTGCAGTCTTGCAGAATTTAATTGTATTATACTTCGCTGTGTTTAAGGTACACCGTTTTAACAAAGCCTTCGCCTACAAATTGATGCTCAGAACAGAGAGCTGAACAACCACGCCTCACCTATGTTCTTCTGCAGCTGCTCCTGCTCTTCTGCTGAATGTTGTGTGTCTTCAGCCATATCAAAGTCTTCCTCAGTTTTAACACCGACGCTCTCCTCACTGGAACACAGAGACAAATATTAAACCCATATCTGTGCAAGACTAGAATGGAGTACCTGCTCAAATGGATGCATATACTTCATTTTTCTAATACATGAACAGAATAAATTAGAAAAGTAACAAAGCAAACCAGGAAATGTAATCTTGAAAGGTATTTCATTACACTCACCACTGAGTTTCTGATCCATTGGCTGAACTTGCACTCTGCTCTGCTGTGATATCTACAAATTACATCCAGTTAATTTAAATATTACATCCTGAGACACACTGCACAGTAGGTTTTAATATACGTGGAGAGACACACACACACACACTTCACTCACAGCTAAGCTGCTGCAGGTGGTCTGCCTGCTCTTTAATCTTCTCTCGTCTCTGAGCCAACAGCGCCTCCATCTGGTCAGACAGCAGAGTGTGCAACTCCAGCTCCAGAGAGTTGATCTCAACAACCTTCAACAAATAAAAGGAGAGTCACCTAAATTATTGTGGGATTATTTATCTGGGATAATTTAGTCAAGTATTGAGAAAAAAACAAACAGATAATGCTGTACTGGTTTATATCATATGAATACACAGTAGAACAATTTAAAGCTTAAAGATAAACTACTCTTTTTTTCAGTTGTTGCTTTAAATGTTAACTTTTCTTTTCTGACCTTCTCCTGCAAACACTCCACCATGTTGTGGACATAAGTCGTCATGGTCCTGTAAAACTTAAGCTGCTTCTCTGAGGAGCTTTCCTCCAGATTCTCCAACGAGGTTTTAGCACCCTCGACATCGCCCTCCATCCTTCTGAGCTCTGCCTGGCGTGCTCTGTACACCTCCTTCAACGAATCAAGTCTAGGAAGAAAAAAAAATTACAAAGTGGAGGAGTTAAGTGTACAATGGGGGGAAATGTGTGTTGCATATTTTGGCAGCATGCAGTAATAAAAGCACAGTGTACAAATGTAATGTTTATTGGCCTCTGGAATCATGCTAATAGGAATTACTACTGCTGTACAGTGTATCATTTAAACATTTAATCCTTATCTGTTCTGTCATTAATATTTTAAATCGTTATAGTGTGTGGAATAAAGAGCAAACTAACTTTCCAGCGATCCTTCTCTTGACTGTTGACACAGTGACAGGAGGAAGCATCTTTGGAGCTTTGACTCCTGCAGATTTCTTCTTCTGTCTTCCTCTATCTCGCCTGCTTATGCTACTGCTGCTGTAGCTGCTGGAGTCACTGCCAGATGGGCTCTAATGAAAAATATCAGGATAAAAGGAGGATAAAATGATGTCAACACAGCAGAACAAAGACAAAAAGCAATGACAACAGAACAATGCAAAAAGACACGCATAAAGATATAAAACAGGTGCATAACTTACAGTAACAGCATTTATAGATATGTGCTAACAGAATAATGAGAATCAAAAACAAGCTGTCAATGGGCCCTCATACCTGCTCCCCTGGTCGTCTTTTGACTCCCTTCCCAATTTGTGTCTCTTCCCAGAGTTCCTGCTCCTCCCCATCAGTCCCTGACCGACTGCCATCACTTTCTCCTAAAATACACAAAATAAGACATTTAAAATTCACGGTTTGGTTCAAATCCATACGAACTATTCAGACAGGCCTATTATGACAAATTTCACCTTTCTTTTTAACTTAAACAGCTTTAATTGTTTTATTTTCCTGCTTCCCCACCTTTCTTCTTCTCTCTACACCTGCCATTTCTCTCTCTCTTTCTCACCTCCTCATACTATTTTTTCTGTATCCCGCCCTCTCATACCAAGTTTCTCAGCAATTCTTTCCCTGATGCTCCTCATCCGTGGGGCAAACTCGATTCTCCTTTCGTGATCATCCAGCTCATTATCATCATCGACTCTGTCATCTTCATCCTCCCTGCTGTAGTGATCTGGTGTGCTGCCAGCTGAACTCTGGCCATCTCTACTGAGGGGAATGAATTCTTTCTGGGTTAGATTGGCACGACGCCGTCTCTTGGCTGCCTCGATCTCTCTAGCATTGGGGATATTTACTGCAGGCACAAATAAAGCAGAATAAATTTAAAAACACAGCCATGAATCCAGATTAACAAGTGATGATTTTAATCATATCATGTAGTCCTAACAAACTGAGAGTCCTTCTCTTTGACAAAAACATACCGGGCGTATAAGAAGAACTGCTAGAGTCTGAGGCTGAGCTGGCTGAAGGAGATCCCACTCCACGTTCATTGCTATCACTGTCATCATTGCTCCCATTATCCTTGTCATCGTCATCATCATCATCATCATCATCTTCGTCGTCATCATCCACAGAATGTGGTGATGCCTGACTGCTATAATCTTGCCTGGGTGAAGCAGATGATGAGACAGCACCACCAGCCCCTGAAGGTGGAAGAGAGAACAGGAAGCCATTGATTTTAACTAAAAGACATAAAAATGTTTATTCTGTCTACTCACCAAAAATGTGTTCTGGTATACATTAGATATTGCAAAGAATCTATATATGTAAACCCTTAACAGTATAATCTTAAGATTAGAAAGGATTAGAAAAATTGTCATTTTGGTTTATTTATGACCAAAAGGGACTTGAAAACACATCAATTTCTGTCAAATAAGTTACCACAGCCTCATTGCCTCTACCAAAATCATCTCTAAACTGCAGATACTAAACCAGGAAAAAACCTGTGAACACATGGATCTGTTGCTGTCACTTCCCTACTCATCACCTCCTATGGAATGGATGCATTCTTTTGGATACAGATATCACACCTGTCCAGTGAGTGTATTTAATGCACATATACTGTATTCAAGATCTGTTTCTAAAAGTCCTTGTTCCCATCATGGACCTACCTGTGCTGACAATGGTCTTGGCAGGCGGAGCCTCCTTCTTCCTAATTTGGAACAGAACTGCTTTCTCAGATGACTTCTTCAATTTAAACGTAGACTCCTCAGCTATGAGAAGGTGAAACAAAACAGAATTATATGCTGTTACATGGGGCAATCACCACCAACCGCCATCCTCTGTTAGGATGATCAGACCACTACAAACTAAATGTTGGGTATTTCAGCTGCAGCTCTGTTAGTTAATCCTCACTGGGTTTCAATATGGATTCCCCCATATATCAGCTTTTCTTCATAAGTCACACGTTTTTAGGGGGGATCGTATGTTTTTACTTTTGCAAAGTAGAGCCACACAAAATGTGTGACATTGTCTCAATATGTGGGAAATGGTGTCTATTGTCACCTTCGGGGCCAATAAAGTAAAACACATGGGGTTCAAGAGGCATCTGGGCAGATGATACATGTGGACAGATGATACATGTGGACAGATGATACATGTGGACAGATGATACATGTGGACAGATGATACATGTGGACAGATGACAGGGAAAACAGTGACAGTGGATAAAATCATCTAGGAACTCTATGAACTGTCACTGTATCTTTGAGGTTTAGTATCTTCACCTCTTTTACCAACAGATAACAGGAGATTAATATTTCCAAATTCCTAACGTTGCTCTAACGTTGTCAGTGAGCTGAGGAGTCAAAGATATTTACCTTAAAGCGCCTCGTTTACATTTACTTACCTTCCTTATCATCGGAGAAACTCAAAACAGAGGTTTCTTTCTTTTTGGTCCCCTCCTGGTCTTTCTTTCTCTCTTCTCTTTCTTCTGTCGTTTCCACGCTCTCCCCGTCTTCTCCGTCACTGGAATCCGGCTTCGGAGGCGTCGCTTCCCGCTTGGAGCTGCAAGTGATGCCGCGGCTCTGCGCGGCTTTAAGGGGCTTATTTACCACAGCTGGAGCGGTTTTCTCCGGATTTTCCTCTCCTTCTTCGCTCTTCTTTGGCTGGTCCTCATCGTCGCTGGAGCAGTCTTTTCTTTGCCGAAAGTTTCTCCGGGGTTTCTTGTTGAACATTTTGCTCCACTCACCATGGAGGTAGCAAAGTTGTAAACTAGCCGTAAACCGCGAAAATCGTTTGAAAATGTCGCAAAGCTGCCGCAAGTACGCCTCAAGGGAATATGGGTAATAGAGTACATGTTTAGTTTTTCAGAAGAAAAACGCTTGCACATTATAGTAAACTAAACACAAACGATGATATTCCACAGAAATAAATAATAATAATTAATAATAGTTAGCCATCTCATTAAAATTACTACATAAAGCAGCGCTCTGTGGGAATAAACTGGAGTCAAAACAGAACCTGGGATGAAAATAGCACTTTTTTTTTTTAACTTTACAAGGTTAGAGGAACCACACAGACACAAACAGAAAAACACAAACTATTGACAATGTGTAGCAGTGAAAGATATACACAGCATCGCTATTATAGTTTTGTATTATTTATTAGTTTTTGTTTAGATATCAGTTAAATAAAAATTCGTTGTACTTTCAGCTGAGTTTTCCATGACCACAGTAACCAGTCATGTCCTTGCGTGTATCCATTGTAGCAGTGTTAAATAACATTACATGCATTAATGTTAAAGAACATCACATGAAGTAACTATTGGTTTAACTGTAGGTGGAAAAAATATATATGTTTGTAGGTTTTAGAAGATAGACTCCTTATGTCCTTCACAGTGGTCCACTGTATATCACTCCCCATATTTTGCAAACGATATACAAAAGACCAGACTATAATTCATTGTCTTATTTACTTAGTTACTGGGATTAAATCGTGTTTTTAAATGCAACTGCTATATCAGTAGTGGGCATGTATGGTACGTAATGAGTGTTCATGGAGGCAGGAGATCTGTTAACATTAAAATGATCATCCACTGAATTTTCTATCATTTAAAAAAAATCTATTTGCAGCCATCATGCATTCCCTCAGAAATTGTGATCTCGTCCCACTGAAGCAGCCAAATCTGGCCAAATTACAGTCCAGGTAAGTTACTAAGAAATTTCCAACCAGTTTTAGAAATGACTGTTTGCTGGACACCCAAGTGCCACCCACATTAAACAAGATGTCTAATTTAAGGCAACAGTGTCCCTTCAAAGTCTGGATTATTTGGGTGTTATCCCAATTCTGGGCTTTGGAAATTTACACAGCTAAACCCGGTTAAAAACAGGCAATGATTTGATTTACCGATCTAATACAGTACACTATTGGTTGGCTGTATAGGCTGATCCAAATTTCCAAAGTGAGCTACTCTTTGTGACTTTAATCGCAGAGGATTTCTGAATTGTTTCTTGCAAATGTGCAACTGTGTAATCTCAGAATATATGACTATATAATCCCAGAATATATGACTATATAATCTCAGAACACATGACTGTATAATCACAGAACGTGTACCGATATAATTTCAAAATATATGACTGTATACTCTCAGAATATCCTTCTCTCATAATTTGTAATGAATAATCTCCAAGTCATACAAGGATTTTAATCTCTTCTCCATTATTCTCCTAGTCTGGCTCCATATTGTATAATATTACCCTCACTTGTCTCTTATCGCCTCCCATCCCATCGATTGTTCTCCTTCTCCATCTGTTCCACTTTTATTCCTCCCTTTCTCTCCCCTCCCACTCGCCGGACGTTAGCAGCGCCCCGCAGGCTCCAATCACTCGTCGTCAGCCATGTTGTTGGTGTGACACACCGAGCTGTCAGCAACAGGTTCTCTGAGCAGAAACGTTGCCAAACTTACATATCTCCTGAAAACGGCAGCTCTCCGCGGATACTAAGTTTTGAGAGCGTGTGTGGGAAACCGTCCAGAAGTGGTGGCTCGTCATTTGCGGCCTCTCTAAAGCTCAGAAGTTGATGTTTTTGAACCGTAGCGGTGAGAGAGGTAGGCAAGCGAAACTGCTTATCTAAGCATGACCGTAAGTTTGATGTTCTCATAATAATCCCTTTATAGACTCCCTGTTGACTTTTCGATATTTTTAATGACTTTTCCGTGTTCGTGTTTCCTTGTGTGCATTGTTTAATTTGAAAATATAAAAGGAAAAAGTGTTCTTTAAAGAGGTGATGCTTCACCGTGGGTGCCAAACAACCTGGGACCGTCAGAGTTGGGTTAGCTTGCTAAGTTGTGTGTTTTCATTAAATGTTTTGTTTGTGGACAATTAGATGAGGAGTGTTTGTTGGCGCTTATTTTATGGCGAAAGTGTATCTGGGAGGTTTGTGGGAGCAGATTTGCAGGAAAGTCTCCTAAATTCCTTTTAGATCAAACTAGTTGAGCAGGTTGCAGGCAGGTCTCAGTGACTGGTGACAAGTGATCAGGGAATGCGACTCTTTCGGTTTATCTAGAGACACATACACAGGTTGTAAATGACGTTACCGTCCCCAAGTGGAAATTTCTGTATGAATTATTGGCCTGCTCGGTGCAAAGTGACCTAATTAGTGAAAGCCGCAGCCCACACAAATATATTTAATGAAAGAATTCAAAATATATTTCTTGTGTTAATTCCAACTCAATAGCTGACAGGGTTACTTCACCATATTTATTATAGGCTACTGTAGATTGGTGCTGCTGCACACAATCGTTCTTCCCTGCGAAATAATCTCTGTTTTTACAATTAGCTAACTGGAGCTAACTGAAATAGTATTGGGATTGTAGAAAACTAACTATTATCCACACATCTGTGCATTTTCTGAACTGCTTATCCAATTCAGGATCGTGGGGGTTCTGGAGCATGTCCCAGCTGTAATAAGATCAGAGGTGGGGTGCACCCTGGACAGGTCGCCAGTCTACCACAGGGCTAACATTAACACCTACAGCCAGCTTACAATCAACAATTAACCTAACATACAAGTCCTTGGGCTGTGAGAGAAAACCCACGCAGAAGGGTCCCAAGCCTGGAGGGTAATCCCATTCCTCCTTGCTGGGAAGTGCTAATCACTGCACCACTATGCCGCTCACTAATAATAATAATTATTGATAATTAAAATATAATGAGGGAAAATTCTTTTAGTTTTTATAAGTCTGGTCAAAGTTGGTCAACAAAACTTAAACCAGGAGGTATTCGTGCTTTTGATCAACTATAACTAAAGTGAAGGTAATAAAAACTTAACTGAAATAAGGGAACAGAATGTGGAAAGTAACTGAACTGAAATAAAAATTAATCTGGAAACATGATAAAATCTACAAATAATATGAACTACTGTGAGTGATGATTGCAAATAAGTTTAGTTAAAAAACTTGGGGGAAAATGCAGTATAACATATTGCAGCATTTATTTTCCTAACTTGGCAGGATGTTGTTTAAAAACCACATCACCACAAAAAATTATCATCAGTTGCTCTGGTGCTGTCTATTTCAGTGCAAATATTTTGTTATTGCATAACACTGATAAGTTGAGAGAGAGTTCTTTTTGCTTTTTTTCAAGAGTCTTTTACCCGAAGGCCAACCTTATTAGAGAGTTGCTTGGAAAACAAATAAGTGACAGAGATTTAGAGAAAATGCTTGAAAGGTCTGGAATGAAGTGCATGCTGAGTGTATCTGCTGTTCTTTTCTTTTGAGAAAAGCAATATTCCACCAGTGTAGCATTTATCCTACCAGCACTGGGTAGTCATTTTGTTCCCCTAAATTGACAGGAAAATACACAAATGTCTCTCTAATAAGGTAACAAAGACTTATGGCCTTTAATATATGTGGGCACATCATGTTTGCGTACATCATCACCTACCAGAGTTCTGTTGTAGGCTATTAAAACCCTGAAATAATCAAAATATTAAAGTGGTTAACATGCTGAGTTAGTACAGGGAGGAGTCTTACCAAGCTGCAGCTCTTTTTGTCCAATCCTAACTTGATGCTTGTCATTTTAATACTGGACACTAAGCAGCTGCCTACCGTTTTCCTCATCCAACTTCCATTTATTATATAAATATTGGCCCGACATTAACTTGTCAGTCAAACCAGACTCGCAGTCTTTTTTAATTTGGCAGTGGTGAAGCATTGCCATGTTTCCACTGAGCCACATGCACAAGCCAAACAACAAATTTAGAAGTGTACGTTCCCCAGCCCTGTCATATTCAGATAGATGGACAAATCACGGTGAGTCAAACCCAGGCTAAAAGAGGGAGAGGTGTGCCATGCCTCTTAAGAAAACAAAATCTGGCATTACAAACATAGTTAATCAAACCCAATCTGAAACGCTGCAGGTTTGCTTTGCAGCCCTGAGCGTGGTAGATGGGTGTTTACTGCAGAGCGGGTAGATGCTGAAATATCACTTTAATAAAACTACCCGTTAGTTGTCTCTGTATTGTGGGAAGGAATTGAAAATACACATTAAAAACAGCTGAAGAGAAAGCTTGGGTAATTTTACTGTACACAAAGGCAGACACAGAGGGGAAGAAAGGGTGTCATTGGGCAGAAACAGAACTGTGGATGGAGTTGATGTCATTGGTGTGAGGTCAGCGAGAGAGGCGGCAGAAAATCAATCATTCCTTAGAACGGCATTCACGCAGTGTTTGTATCTGAAAAGAGCAGTGATGATGACAGGACTGTCAGGGTGCAGTTTTACATGCAAAGTTATGAGAGTTGTTGGGGGTGTTGCTCAAAAGATGGTCACGAATGAGGAACTTCAGCAAGGAGAATATGTTTCTGTTCTCAGTCTTATCCCTATCCCTGACAGTATTACGTCATGTTTGTTATTTCTTGATTCACTCTAAGCAAGGGTGGAATGGCAGTGAGGTACACAGTAGCACAAAGCAAAAGGTATAAACAGACAGAAAGAAAGGCACATATGGTTCAAAGTGTCTACTGAAGAAGCTAAGGTCAGAAACAGTCATGCCATTTATCCAACAGGTTTCACTGTTGTGTATACTAACTGATAGACAAGCAGGTCCACAGCAGAACTCCAAAGAGCAAATTGATATGCATATAAACACAAAAACTCTTGGTTGTAGTTTGTAAAGAAAAGCTCTTTCCGCAATGGAATTTAGACTGTTATGGTCGAAGAAAAATAAGATCTAATGTCCCACTGTTCATTTTAATTATTTTTTTCAGTATACAGTTTTTATGTGGTGTAATGGACATCAGTGTTACTGTTTTGCTGGCTGTTAGCAAGTATAGTACCGTGTTTCACCACCTCTCCACCATTGTGAAAGAGCTGTTTCGTGAACTGCAGGTTGGGACACTGTGAGTCACATGTCTATTTATGTACCAAACTATGACAAAAGCAATGGCTTGTGTATTCACACCAAGATGAGTGGACACATAAGGCAGACTTATGTGTTTTGCTACCCAGGGGTTATCATATTTTCCACTTCTCAGAATTCTAGTTATACAGACAAGCTGTATAACAGCTGTTCTTTTTTGGGTTGTTTTATTTTTAAATCCAGAACTACACAAGGTTTTTAAAAAATATTGTTCACGCACACACTGTAACTCAAAAACAGCATCACACACAAATAGAGCTAGAATTAGGAGGAAGTCAAAGTGTTGGGCATAGGAACATCAGTGGCTTGGATTCTTGCTGTTATTCAGATTTGAAGACATGCATTGCGGTTGCTGCTCTATTATCATTACAGAGAGCTTCTGTTCACTACTACTGTAGTGCATTCAGAGGTTTTTAGACATTCAAGTTTTTATTTCAGTTTTTTTTACAGAACTATGTACATTACGCCACACTTATTGTAAACTCAAATTTTCTTTTTCATTTATATGTTGATTAAAATGCCTTTAGCAGCAGTAACAGCGTCAGTCCTTTGTGGGAATTATCACACATGTTTGACACACCTTTCTTTTGGACGTTTCTACGTTTTCTATCGTTTTTCAAACTCAACACAACTCATAAGGAGTGTTGGTCCACAGTAAATTCACGGTCTATCTGAGAGCTCTGTTGGGTTTGTGCCCAGATTGTGGCAGGGTCAGTTCAAGACTGTCAGTGGAGAGCCACCCTGTGTTTTCTTGGCAGGATCCTTAAGGTTGTTGTCTTGTTGAAAACCACAGATCCTGAGTGCCCAGTCTCTGTCTGGTGTCTCCTGCAAATGCTGTTGGCAACTGTGGCTTTATTTAAAAGTTCATATTTCAAACCATAGACAGCATAAAACACCTACCAGGATGTCACCTTTTGAAGTTTTGTTTTGAAGCCTTGAGATGAACGTCAATAAAGGAAGTCGTTTTCCTAATAGACTTTTATAGGATTAGAAGTTTTTTGCAACTACAGCTATCGCCATCTGGTGGCCACTAGGTAAAATCCACATTTTTTTGGGGGCTTCTTATTTTTGTAACAAGGAAGCTATGTCCATCCTCTTTACGCTCTCTGAGTTAAATTCAACAAACATAAGTAGAATAATATATAGCTCACTTAACTTGTCACGGTTTCCATTGGATCTTCTTTTCTTTTAGTTTCACAAGACTTTTTTTCAGCCTTGCGAGTTTCTCTTGTTTGTCCGGTACTATCTAAGCTCACCACCTTTCACAAATTGTATCTGCCTGTCTGTCTCCTAAATGTAGTTAGAGGTGCATTTTTCTGCTTTTCGTATTTGATAACTATCAGGACATGGCTTCTAGGTGGGTTATTTTGCCTGCTTGCAGTAATGGCACATTCCATCTACAAGGCAGCGGTCTCCTTGATAGAGCGATTCAGTTGTGTCAAAACAGTGCATCTAGTTTAGAATCTGTTTTGCTTTTGCTTTTCCTACTTGTTTTTAGATGTTTTTAAAAGGTTCTGTATCACTGGTTAAGTATAGATGAGGTTAGTTTTTAAGTTAGGTGGAGCTCTGGTTGTTGATCTTCACTCTGATTTTACCTTCGGGGAGTCTATGCAAATGGTGGAGCAGAGGTATTCATTTAGCAGCACAAGGCTTCTACTGAGGCAGTGTGTGTTTATGTGGAGGGCGACTCCAGAAGGTATTTGCATGAAGTTTGCAAAGCTGACTCTGCCACTGAGGTCACTCCTTTGTGCTAGCCAAGTCCGACGTTCAGTCGGTCAGTTGGTCAGGCAAACCGCCCTGTGAGGAAAGTTAGACTGCTTGCTTACTGTGGAAACAGTAAACCTTAAAGCCAACAGTCTGCTGCTTTCTTTCACTTATTCATTCAGATTCCTGTAGTGTTGTATTACCAGACATTAGATTCCATGACTTCAGTGTCCGTGGCTTTCAAATACCTCCATAAGTAAGTACATTTCTTGAAAGGAACAACCAAACTGTCCATTGTCACTGCTGATGGTAATATAGAGTGTACAATGATATGCTCTAAATTCATTTAAAACTAGTATGATTGTATTTGATGCTCTTCATCTAAACAGCTAGGAAAATAGATGGGAGAAGCAGAGGAAAGAATGGATGACCAGAGATATCAAATAAGAGTATGGTCTGACTCGGGAAAGGAAGGAGAGAGGGAGAGTGACAGATGGCAGGCAGTAGATTAGCCCTCTCTTGTTATTCTCTGCCCTTGTAAGAGCGTCAGCCAGGCACTTTCTTTCTGTTTTTTTTCTCTCCCTCATTCATATTCTCATGCACAGGCTTCTTGTCACCAGATATGTCAGTAATCAACTATAAATGACTCTTTAATCTGGAATACTTTGTCAGTTTCAACCACAGCTCTCACGCTTATTTTTTAGGACATTAAAAGCTGCCTCTCTCTCGCCAAGATCTGTGATCACTTCCTGTCAACTGATGTTGGTTAAGGAAATGCTTCTGTTCGTAGGTTAGGCAGGAAGTGCTGAGCGGAATGATTAGAATTTCTCTCCTGCTTTTCCTCCTCCACCTTCATCATGTGAATCTGAGTGGCCGATGGCAGTGTGATGATAACAGGGAAAGCTGTCATTCTAAAGATGCGAATATGAAAGGAAAAGAGAAAATGTGAAGAAAAATAGTTGACATACCAGTCGGACAGTTAAATATTACATCTGTATTCAGTTTTGCATTACTACTGTTATTAATGGTTCTATAAATAAGTTCACACGACATTCACAACTGTCTCAGATCTAAACAATTCTGTTCTGTTGTGCATGTTGTAATGATCATTTAACAGGAAGAGTGCTACAGCAGCCACAGATAAGACCTATAACTATTTCTCCAACCCAGCATGAAGCTACTTACCGGCTTCTGTCAACAAGGAGTTCATATGTGATACATGAGACAGAGTCTGCTACATTTACCCTGTTATTTACATTACAATCAACCCCTGTGCACTGTCCCTATATAATAATATTTTAGTCTGGACCAAAGTACTGGGACAGACCTGGCTGATCACACAATCACATGCTATTACTTGAAACTTATAAACCCCAACCTTCAAGAAGAAGCTGAGCCTCCTACTACATAAAACAGGTTTATGCAACAATAGGCTAATTCCCACACTTTGTTTGCAAGTGCATGACTCAACAAGAGCGGTTTCAAAGCCTGATGAGATAGAGAGAGAAAGAGTCATAGTCACTGCTAACAGGAAGGCAGGTTTAAAGTCATTAAGAGTATTGGTTTGTCGCTTTAGTGTAGTAGCTTGTCTTTACTCATTTTCAACAGTTGAATGTTGACTTTACTCTAGATGGACATATCGTAATCTTATCTATAGCTACAAATTGTGGACAAAGACTGAAAGTGTGTAAGCAGCAAAACAACATCTGGGCTTAGTCTTAAAGGGCGCTCACACAGGAAACAGTGTGCTTGTTGAGCGTTGGTTTGTTGCTGAATATTGGTAACCAGTGGAGTTCGTTTTGTGGTTGTCTAGGTAAAGCTCGAAGGCAGGACTGGGTAATTTTCCCCAGGGGTCACACAAGAAGCTCGCACCATTGTAAAATGGTAAATGGCCTGCATTTGTATAGCGCTTTTCTAGTCCTTAAGGACCCCAAAGCGCTTTACACTACATTCAGTCATTCACACCCATTCACACACTGGGGATGGCAAGCTACATTGTAGCCACAGCTGCCCTGGGGCGCACTGACAGAGGCGAGGCTGCCGGACACAGGCGCCACCTCTGACCACCACCAGTAGGCAAATATGGGGTTAGTATCTTGCCCAAGGATAGTTGGCATGCAGCCAGGAGGCAGCCTGGGATCGAACCACCGACCTTCTGATTAGTGGCTGACCTGCTCTGCCACCTGAGCTAAAAATTAATTACCTACCCCTGTGCTAAGGTGTCTTTCACTGTCATATTTCAACTAATGCTATCCTTTGATTAGACTGTTGCCTTTATGACCTGGACCCACATAAGCTTTAGAAAACAGACAGCTGGAAATATCCTAACAGGATTGATTCTTGTATTGTGAAACTTACAGATTTTTCAAGAGTCTACAAAAACCTTTCTTCTATTGCTCTTAGGAAAAAAATGTAAATGGTTGTAATTGTACCATTTGCTATAATTAAGTAGTCCTATCATGGACTGCAGTTGAACAAAAACTTTGTGTCTATAATAATAACTTGATGGTGTTTGCATCACACTGGGGAATAAACATGAACAAAGTATAACATCGGTACATCAAACGTGGGTAGTTTTTTGAAGAAGTGGTGTCTGTTTAACACCAAAGGGCTGTAGATCCTTTGTTCAGTCTACATTAGCTGATCAAACAGAACTGAACAGGGGTTTGTATTCCTGGACACAGTAAATGTAAATAAGTGCGTGTCGGTTTAGCTTTTGTAGTAGCATGGATTGCACTCTGGCCGCTACGACGTCAGTGTTGATAGTACTGAAAAAAGTCCATGTGGTTGAAAAGATTTGGGATGTGGCCAAAGTGAACAGGAGAAGCCCTGTTTGACTCTGCTGACCGACCAGAATCGCTCTCTCTCTCTCTCTCTGCCTGGTCTGTCTCTGTACCTCTCTCTGCCTTTTTATCTCCCTGCTCTCTATGACAGTACTGTCCTCTCTTAGCTGCAGTATTGACTGATGACTGGGCCGTGATTATGTGTGTTTTGCAGATGGCTGTGAACAGTAGCTGAGGACGTCACTGGGAGTTCTCCACCTGCGAAAATGAATGGTAAGACCACTGTGTTTTGTGTGTATAAAGGACAGTGTTAAATCTGTGTGGAGAATGAAAGAAAGAAAGAGGGGTGTGTGAATGTGGCTCTGCAGAGCTGCTGAGGCCAACATAAGGCTAGTTTTAGTGATAATTGCTGGGTTGTGTTTGGCCTATGTTTGTGTACATATTCTTGACCAGCTTCTTTATAGTTTGACACAGTTGTGCTAATTTTGAAGTCTGGTCCATATCTTTTCTTTTCTTTCTTTCTTTCTTCTTTTTTTTTTTTTTAAACCCACCAGGTTTACTGATAGCTTCAGTGACAGAACTAAAGTACCCAGTAGTATGTTTTTGGTGTTGGTGCAGTTTATATATGTTGTAGGGCTGTGCAATATGACCAAAATCTCATATCCCGATATAAGAATTCTATCGTCCCGATAACGATATAAATCACAAAAATGTAACATTTTCTGTAAATTCTGTGAATCTCGGGCGTGAAGTGTTTCCTGCTGCGCGTCATGTAGCTGGAGTCGAGTGTTTTAACAGATGCATGAAACCATACATTTTTAGACATAAGTTGTAACGGCCGCTGTTTTCTTTGAGTATTTATTACACGGCGTGCTGCGGGGAAAAGCCTGTTCTAACGTTTGAGTCTAAGGTTTATTTTTTAGCACCTGGCAGCTCTTTTTTACTTCTCATCCGTAAACAATCTGCTCTTTCACATGATTCAGTTTATGAAAAGTCTTTTGAAAAGTCTCAACAGGATCTTGAGCTTTATTGTGAAAAGGTTTATGTGGAACATAAACAAGCGGACACGCAATGGTGTTACCGTCGTTGTTGCTAACAACAACGCATAAAAACAGGCGCTTGTCCTTCCATAGTGTGGTTATATTAAATATAAGAGAAAGAGAGAACTTGAAGAAATTAATATAGCCACTACAGTGACCATCAAAACGATGAAAAAATATTGCCGAAAACAGTTTATTTTGCGACACCACGAAACAAACGATAGCGTAAAATGAAACGATAGACGTTTTTATATCGTCATCCGATATATATCGTTATGTTAAAATGTAAATGCTCGCTCCATGTTCCACCAGCAACTTGGCTGCTTCAACACGCTCCTCATCGCATGCAAGATGGAGAGGTGTGTCGCCCTGTGAGTCCTGAATATTTGTTGATGCACTCTGTTTGAGAAGCAGCTGGATGAGCTGTTATATATATATATATATATATAAAACAGCCCTAATATGTTGGTGTTGTTGATATATCGTGGAGTAAACAGTCTTGGTGAAGAGCAGTAAAAGTGTCTTGTTTTGCACTTAACAAAGTGAAAATTGAGCTTCATTATCACTTTGTCAATACTGGTGGATTCCCAGTGTCTGCCTGCTGCTGAGGCTGACGTCAGGGGACTCTTTATCTGTGTCAGTTGGTCTGTGTGTATGCACCTGTCTTCCTGTTTCCTTTTTTTTACGCCTGTGTAATCTTGTGAAGTGAACTGAATATCTGATAAATTAGCTGACATTAATTAGAAAAATTAAACCTGCTACTTCTTGGGGTCTATTTGCCTGGTATTATTTAATCTCACTGGCTATGACTGAAACTTTACATTTCCTTTCCCCCCTCAGGTGGTCCAAGTGTGTGGGCAATCTCCCCAGAGGAGAGGGACAAACATGATCAGATGTTTGACTCCCTCTCCCCAACGATGGGCTACGTCACAGGTACAGACATTTAAACATGCTGTTTGTCCATGATTCACACAGTGACTGGATGCCGGTTTTCAGAGTGCTATTTTATCATGATGAAACTGGAAATTACAAATGGCTGTGACTCAGTTGGTATCCCTAATCCCCAGCTCCTCCCCATGCTGGAGTGTCCTGGTGCAAGACATTGAATACTAGGTTCCTTCAGATGGCATGCCAGTGCCTGTGTATAGAAGTAGAAAACATTGTAAAGCGCTTTGTAGCACCAATAAGGTTGAAAAATGCTTTATTAATGAAAACATGTGGCCTGAGGACCAGAACCGACCTGTGGACCATCTCAGTCTGCCCTGCAACATCCTAAAAGGACAAAAACAGGTTTAGAGGCATCGTTATCTTAAGTGCCTCTGTATTTTTTAATTTGTGTCTTCAGTTACCTATGCAGTGCTAAACATTAAACAACTGGCAAGATGCATATAAATGTTGATGAAATATTTGGATGGAATTTTAGTGAGTGTCTAAACGAGGGTGGCCTGCTGGAGAAAATGTTACCCACCTGTGATTTACAGTAATAAACAGACACGTACAAATACAGATGCTCAAGCGACGAGGCACATGTAAATATAACCAATATAACATATGTATTAAAGTCCAGATAGTGATGTACAACCTCATACTTGTAAACTGACACTTTTTTGTTTTCTTCCCTCTCTGTTTTTTTTATAGGAGACCAGGCAAAGAAGCTTTTCCTTCAGTCAGGGCTGCCTGCATCAGTGTTGGCTGATATATGGTGAGAGAAACACAGACTCACAGTGGATAAGATGCTGTGCTTGAGAGGATCTTCCTGAGAACCCATCACCGTTTCCTTGCTTATGTTTTGTGTTCTGTCTCCCAGGAGCCTGGCCGATATGAATAAAGATGGGAAGATGGACCGGCTGGAGTTTTCTGTTGCTATGAAGCTTATAAAGCTAAAACTTACGGGTACACCACTTCCCTCATCGCTTCCAATCATCATGAAGCAGCCTCCAGTGCGTGCTCCCACCATGAACAACCCCACCAACCCTGCCTATGGTACGATATTATTATTACATCGTACACTATAGCAGTGAATGTGAGTTTGTTAGAAAATTACCATTTTACTATTTGCAAATATGTGGAGTTTTCCTTTAATGGACATGGCCCACAAAAACGGGAAAGAACGAGCTGCTAGGGCTCCTAGGTAGAAGCGAAAATATGATTTTTTTTTTTTTTGATTTTTTTATGAAGATCCTCCATTCAAAGATTTTGGAGCACTTAGACTAATCTAAACTGTGTCTGACTGATTGTTTCCATGCATGCATTTAGTCACTGTGATCAAAAATGGTGTATCTAATTGTGTCATAGGAATTGGCTCTATGATGCATGGAACAAACCTTGCCATGTTGACTCCTATGGCCGTGTCACCTATGACACCAATGACGGGCCTCAGCCCAATGGTTCCTTCATCATCAGGAATGAACCCACTAATGATGTCCACTGCCCCCACGCCCCTGGTTCCAACTATGGGAAATACCACAGTACCAAATGGCACCATGGGTCTCCTCCAGCCAATTTCTTCTGGAGGTTTGAATACTGGTATGTGTAATTCTCTTTTCCATTAATCAGTTAGCTGTCATTTTTGTCTTTTTCATCTTGTGTCTGAGAGACTTCTAACAGAAAATCTATTAGGATATTATTAAATATGCTACACTTTAAATATTCCAGGTTATCATAGCGCTTTGTGTTATCTGATCAATGTTTATCATGCTAGTTGATCAGGTTGTCACAGCTGAAAACTAACTAAAGAAGCAAGTCCATGAAGCACCCTAAAAGAGAACTTTGTTCTGAAGATTTTCAAAGTTTTTCTGTTTTAAGAGAAGTTTTTGTCCAACAACTTGAACAACTTTGGTTTTGTTTATTTATTTTTTTTAAGATTAGTACATTTGGAAAAGAGTGTATTAAATATTCTGCCAGCTTTTGAACATGATAAACTTGCATTAGCTAATAGTGCGCAGGATTTGTATGCAAACTTCACCAGGATTGGAGTTTGGCTGCAGCAGCTTGGTAGTGCTTAAGTTTTGGAGTCCACTTAAAACTAGATCTAGATCCACAAATTTTGCATCACGTCGATGCTCTTAAGAAAATACCTCAAACTAATCAGAAACTAGATATCCTTTTGGTTGGGGGACTCGAATAATGCATGTTATGGAAGAAATGTTCACCTTTTACTTAAGTGTGATCTGTTAGACAGCTCTTGTTTGTCTTTTTGGTTATTGCTTTCTTGATGCTTATCAGCTGTTTGTTGTAGCATGAAAACTGCTGAGGAGAAATGCTGGCTGTTCTCTCATATTAAATACTGTATATTTGCTGACGATGAAGCATTTCTGGGTATTTTAAGGGAAAACCAGGAAAATGGAATGGCTCCTGTCCTGTTTTGCACAGTCAGGTTTCTGTCTCATCTCCATACAAATGGCCTCCCTGTCCTTGACAAGGTTACAACAGTGATCACAGTACATTAATATAAGGCCTCTGCCATTTAAGAAAACTGGAAAGACAGAACCCTCAACTTTTCCACCAAGTAAAAAAGAACATCACATTTTGTAATTGTGGTTAAGTGTGTGAATAACATTTTGTGCCCTATTGTTGAAATATGATTAACGTGTGTGTGTGTCTCTGCTCCAGGCCTACCTCTATCTGCGACCTCTTACGCCTCTCCGCTTGGACGCGCCTCTTCTCCTGCTGGTATAAACATGGCCCCAACACTGCTAGACCTGGGATCTGGCAGGTAAGACCTGCACATATACGTAAGCATGTCTGGGCAACCTCTGACTTGTTTACCTTGTCAGTTTCTTTTAGCCCTTTTCAACTAGTACCTGCTCATCTCAACTGGGTCTGTAGGGTTTCCATTAAGTGTTAGAACTCGGTTCTAGGTACTTTTTACTAACTACTCAACCAGGGTCCCAAGTGATCTGAGTCGACACAAAAATGTGACAACAACAGCAACAGACAACAGACTGCCTGCCACTGACTGCCGATTCAATGGTGTCAAAAGCGACTACTCACAAAAATCCGCTCCGTGATGCATACAAATGACATTACAGGACTTCTGGCCGCTTTGCTATACGTCAGAAGAATAAAATTTCAGAAATTGAGTTGAGTCAAGCTGAGTAGGTATTAATGGGAAAGGGCTATTATGCGTACAAATGTAAACACTTGGTGTATTGTTTTTCAGCTCCAGTTCTTCAACCCCATCTGTGATGTCCCCCATGAATGCTGTTCCCAGTGACTGGGCTGTGCCACATGCTTCCAGACTTAAATACAGACAGCAGTTCAACAGCTTGGATAAACAGATGATTGGATACCTCACTGGTATAATGCATTTATGTGTATGCCCACTGTATAGGTTATATAAAACCAAACCATTTATGGAATTTAGGTGTAGAGACAGTCGCTGATGACTTCATTTCCCTCCCTCTTTTTTTCCTCTGTATCAACCTTTAGTTAGCTTTAAGTAGGGGAGGCTATAGTAGCGGGTGTGTTCAGTCACAGTGTTTCTCAACACACACATGCACACAGTCAAGTATTTGTTTGTCCTTTTGTTCTGCAAACCTTGTAAAACCTGTTCTTATGAAAAAACAAAGATTTATTGAAATGAGAATGAAGGTCGGATTTTTTTTTCCAATTTTCTTAGTAATGCAACTTGACTGTTATTACGCAGTCTGTATGGTAACAAAATTACACAAAGGGCTTCTTTTATTCCTTCAAGTTTTGTGTCCTTGTAGACCTTTGTAAAAAGCTGAGTGTTTTCATGCTGTCATAGACTGTTTAGCATCATCTGCTTTTTAGAATTTTGAAACTTTGTACAATGTCACTCTAGGAAAAATTGGTTATGGTGTTGCAACTGCTTCCTGTCGTCACCACACGTTATATGTAGATTAATTCATATATCATCAGCCACTGTACTATTTCACACACACCACTTCTTTCTTCTTCCACACCCCCACACCTCTGTGCTCCACAGCTCTGACATTTGTTCCTCTTCTTACCAGGTCTGCAGGTGAAGGGTGTGATGGAAAGTACGATGCTGACAAAAATACAACTGGCCTCCATCTGGTAGGATTATGTGTGTATTTTGGTGTGTCTGAACATGTCTTTTGATTACTACGTTCAGGTTTGGCAGCCAGAAGTACGAAAGGTCATTCAGTTGTAGCATTATCACAATACCGCTTTCATTATTAAGGAAGTAATTGTTTTTTGTTTTAAGAATGCTGTTCCCAGTATCTATTACTTGTTAAAATGGGTTAAAACTTCTGACAATAGATTTGCTGGGGTTTTTTCTTTGTTTGTTTTTCTTTTGTTCTACAATATTTTTTACGCAACTGAATACAGCAGGATTTATCAAATCAAATGGACATGTTTTCTACAGTTAGCTACTTAATGCTATAACTGTTAATTGTTTTTATTGAATTTGGTTGAGTTAGTTTTATATGATCATGCATCTTGTGCTTCAACACCTAGTCTGGTTATGTCAGAGCAGCAAGTCCAATAGCTGTAATATTGATGTTGTAATTGTAAATATGAGGTCCAAATATTCCTGAGTAACAATATTTATTTCCCATGAATATTATTCTGCTGCATTTAAGTATGATAAGTGTAAATTATGTTTTATAAAAGTCCAACTTGCAAATTTCCTGCAGGAATTTAGCAGATGTGGATAAAGATGGCAAGCTACAAGCGGAGGAGTTTATTCTGGCAATGCACCTCGTGGATTTGGCAAGGAGCAGTCAACCACTGCCATTAACACTGCCAACTGAGCTGGTACCACCCTCACAGAGGTATGTGGACACACATGTTCTGCTTGACCAAACCTCTCCAACATTCTCTATATATATAAATGCTTGACGTAAGGCTTTTTGCACAAAACCTTGTTATTATGTGAGTGATGTTGCATGCTGTATTTTCAAAGAAACTGATTGAAATCTGTATTGCAGGAGCGCCACGAATGGCCTCAGCTCTTCCCTGATTGATAACTTGGAAATTGAACCTCCACAGAAACCAAAAATGAACAGTCAGTACTACCAATAAACACAACCAACTCACACAGGCAGCAGCCTTTTTAAACTGAGGGTTCATGTGCAGCCAGCAGCTATGGATCATAAATATTTATTTTATTTTTTTGCACACACTGAGAAATACTAATATAATGGGTGTAGTTTGAGTTTCCCCTCTTCTTGTTTTTCCGTAACTGCATTTCGCATGTAAACCGTCTCAGCTTTAACCCTCTTTTTTCTCTCTCTCTCTGTTTCCTTGGTTCACTACTATGGACTTCAAATAAGACGAGTTACAAAACTTGCAGCTCATCTGTGTGTTTCCCATGTAGTGCATAGATTGACTACCAAAAATACAAAAGAAAATGATGCACAGATTAAAATAATCTTATCATAAATATGAGAGAAGCTGCGCATAGTAAAATGGAAACAGTCGGTCAAACTCTAGTAATAAGTCTGAGTCTTTAAAGAACAGCATCTGGAATGTGGTGCACGTATTGGTGACTTAGGCTACAAGTAGCAGCTGGAATGTTTGGACATGGTTAAATGCTAATCCTCTAAATCTTATAAAAATCATTTACAATTTTTTTTAAGACATGATCTCAAATAAATAATCAGTATTTAGTCACATACATGTTTACAATTCTTTTCTTAATGTTACATGAACAGTGCGGTGATCAGTCATGTCTTCCTACTTTATTTTCAGTATCATTTGAAGATAAATTCAAAGCAAACTTGGAACGAGGGAATGCGGAGTTGGAGAAAAGACGACAGGCCCTACTGGAGGCTGAGAGGAGGGAGCAGGAGCGGCGTGCTCAGAAAGAGAAAGAAGAGCGAGAGAGGAGAGAGAAGGAGGCTCGGGAGGCTGAGGAGAGAAGGAGGAAAGAGGAGGAGAGGAGGCTCGAGCTCCAAAGAGAGCTGGAGAGACAGAAAGAGGAAGAACGGCAGAGGGAGATAGAGAGAAAAGAGGTGAGGTGAACGTCTCTGAATGAGTTGGTTTGTTCGCAGTGATGCGTGGTGTACTTACTTCTGTGTGTCCGTTTATTCTAGGCTGCACAGCGGGAGCTCGAGCGTCAGAGAAAAGAGGAGTGGGAGAGGAGGAGAAAAGGAGAGCTCCAGTTAAAGAAGGAACAGGAGCAGGATGAAATCACCAAACTGAAAGCTAAGAAGAGGAGCCTGGAGTTGGAGTTGGAGGCAGTGGTGAGTGCTGAGGAGACATCTCAGTCCAACATAGAGCAAAAATACTTTCTGTCTACATGTTGTGGAGGTTTTTGAAGCTGAGGGTTTATCTCATCTCTTTTCTTCTGTCTCTACCTCTTTTAGGGTGACAAGCACCGTCAGATCTCTGACCGCCTGCGTGACTTTCAGAACAAGAAAAAACTTCAGAAGACTGAGCTTGATCTTAACAATCAAAGGAAGGAGGCACGCCAGCAGGATATTAACAATCTGCAGAAACAAATTGAGGTCTGTGCTTTTTCTTCCCCCTTTTTTTTTCTGAGATCATTTCTGAGTTTCATTCAGTTTCTTGTGTATTTCTATAATATTATAATATGACATTTAGTGCTGAAAGTAGCAAGGATAGTTGTTTAGTAGTTTACCTATGTATATGAGTATTGCTTTATTGAGAGGGTGTGTGTCTGTTAATCTTTTTTGAAACTCCGCCCCCCTCCAGTGATGCATTTTTTTTTCTTTTCTTTTTGTTTTTTATCTGTTAGGAGTTCCAGAGAAAGTTGTCCCACTTGACTCCGGAGCAGAAAAGACTGACTGAAAAGCTGAAAAATATGTCTCTGAATAACCTGCCTGGTTAGTAGTGAAAAATTAACATGCCAAGCTTTGGACCATCAATCATAGAAAAATGGAAAATAAAATGAAAAGAATACCTCTTATATGGCAAATTGATTCATTTTAATTATCACGGTTTTCATTATACTTGTTGTAATTATAGTTACTTAATACATGCAACCAGAAGAAGTAAATGCAAACAATTTATGAATTGTTGTCTGATAGATGTACCACCAGTTACCGCAGTGACTGTATTTTATCTGCTTGTAGCATCGACAATGTCCAGCCTAAAAGGGAGCATGACGGAGAAAAAAGGGACGTGTATGAAACTGCGAGAACAGCTGGAAGTTCTGGAGAAAGAGACGGCTGCCAAACTAGCAGAAATGGACCAGTATAACAAAGACATGCAGGTAGGAATCTGTCACTACTTCAGTCTGCTTATTGGCCAGATGCGTGTGGGGCAGGAGCAACAAAGTAAATACAGGTAGAAGGTGCTGTGTTCTCGTCTCGTGGCTAATAAACTAAGCAAGCCCTTAGTTTATTTTACAGCTAGTAGGTACAGTTTGTGTTCTTTGCATGTCTGTGGTACCGAGTTATGTTGGATTTAAACGGACTAAACACTGCAGGTGTGAAAACAGCCTTAGAAAACTCTCATGAGAAAATGTTGAATGCTTGTTTTTGCAGTCGTTGAGATTCATGGCAGCCGTGTCAGGGAACAATAGTTAATGTCTTCTTACAGTTCTTCTGGAATGTGTAGGATGGTTTCCATCCTTGATAAGTTAAGGGCCAAAATCTCAAGCTCTGTGGATTATATTATTTTTTTGCACTTATTCTCAGCAGTGCAAAATCGTAGAACTGTAAAGCTTTGATAAAAAGGGGCTGCTAGTTTGGATCGACTTCCTTGAAACGTATTTATTTTAATTTTTTTAAGGAGACTGTTTTCCTAATATAAATTTAAAAGCAGTGATTTAACAAATTGCATATTAGACTGTGTCCTTTACAGCTGATCACTAATATTGCTTCCTGGCCCTTGAGGCCTTTTTTGTCTTTCTCCTTCTCTGCCATACTTCCTACTTTGGCATCTGATACGACATCTTAAACTTTGATTCCTCTTTTTCCTCGTCTTCTGGACATTTCTGCTCTTCCCTACACTGGATCCTTTCCTCTCTTCCCATTCGCCCATCTCATTCCCCTTTTTAGTGTGTGGGTGCTGAGGAGTCAATACTCCAGGCTCTCCTCTCTCTGCTGGCCTGCCTCCGTAACCTCTTCTACCTACTAAAGGTTTTTGCTTTAGGTCTCATTATTGTTCTTGCCTTGTTGTATCTTTTGTTTTGGTACCCTATTTTTTTTCTTTCTTTTCTACTTTTTCTCATGCCCGCCTGCATAATATTTAGTCAGGTGTTTGATGCTGTTTGTTTATAGGCCTTAGACTGTGCCCATGTCCGTCTCGCATCCTTTAATTCAACCATTTATCTTTCAGACTGCTAGTAATTATGTGAACTATCTTTGCTTACACCAGGAACTGAGAGAGACCCAAAGAAATCAGCAGGCTGCACTGGAGAAACTGCACAGCATAAAAGAAGACAAACTGCATGAGCTCATGCGAAAGAAGGAGCAAGAAGAGGAGATGAGGAGGAAGGAAGAAGAGAGGAAACGACAAGAGGAGGAAAGGAGGCGCAGGGAGGAAGAGGAAGAGGCTCAGAGGTACACTTTGAATTTACATTTGTGTGTTATAAATATTAGTCATCAGTTATACAGCAGATGCCATATGCTCTTTTTCCAACCAACACAAAACGTATTAAGATGTTATTGAATACTGGATATAATTTGTTATTTAGTCAAGTTTGATGATGTTGTTTACTTTAAAAATAACCTTTTTTGTCATGATCAAAAGCCAATAGAAAAAAATGTAACAACTCCATATACTGATAATGCACACAATTCTGAGATGAAAATAATGTCATCAGTTCAAAAAACAAAACCCCAAAATATGCAGGATCCATATCAAACAATTTGCGCTGAGATTGACACTTTAGTAGATCCAAAACTTTTAGCCTAGAAAAGGTTCCCGTGCCATGGCGAGCATCTTCTGTTTGTCCTCAGAAGGTTTTTGTAATTATGTTCTTCAAACCAGTTCAAATAGCTTTGGATTAACTTTTGAGATATTTTTCCTACATGGCCTCTTCTCAAAACATTTAAATCTTTCTGCCTTTTCTTCAGTTATCTTTATATCAGTTTAACTTAGTAATAGTTAAATTCATAATGACCAGTTAATAGTGCGTTAATTTGAGGTGTGTATGCCTTATAAACTCCACTGGGCACATTTCCAGTCCTCTGATGTGATTTAGGTCTCAAATTCTTCTGGGCTGGGGTGGAAGGTGTGGTGCACCCTGATATATTGGTGGTTGTGAGAAATAGCTTGGTTGTTTTGAATATTTTCTCACATCATCACAAATAATTTTTTCATTTTAATGTTCAGACTTTTAAAGCTTGTTTTTTTTCTCACTTACAGGCGTATTAGGATGGAAAGGGAGCGTCAGAGAAAGCTTCAGGAAGAGAGGGAGGCCAAACAGAGGGAAGAGGAGGAGAGACAGAGACAGGCTCTCATCCAGGCTGCCAAGGAGCAGGCAGAACGAGAGCTCAGAGCAAGGGAGGAGGCAGAGCGGAGAAAACGAGAGGAAGAGGAGAGAAGGAAAAGAGAAGAAGAAGAGCGCCAGCACCAAGCAGAGAGGCGGAGGCAGGAGGAGGAGAGGCGAAAGCTGGAGGAGGAGAAGAGGAAGCTAGAAGAAGAGAGGAGAAAACTGGAGGAGGAGAGGAGGCAGGAGGAGAAGAGAAGGAGAGAAGAGGAGGAACGACGCAGAAGGGAGGAGGAGGAGAGGAAGAGGTTAGAGGAGGAGCGGAAAAGGTTAGAAGAGGTGCGTTGGGAAGAGGAGCGCCGAAGGGAGAGAGAGGAGGAGGAGAGGAGAAGACAGAGGGCTGCTGAAGCAGCTTTCCGAGACGCAGAGGAAAGGCGAAAGCAGGAGGAGGAGGAGAAGAGGAAGCGGGAAGAAGAGAGGAGAAGGCTTCATCAGCAGCAGGAGGAGGAGAGGAAGAGGCGTGAGGAGGAGAGAAAAAGGGCAGAAGAGGAGAGGAAGAGAAAGGAGGAGGAAGAACAGAGAAGGAAAGCTGAAGAGGAGAGAAAGCGGAAGGAGGAGGCGTCTCGTCAGCAGAAGCAGCAGCAGCAACCACCAAAAACAGGAGGGAAGATTGATATTCAAGCTCTGCTGAGAGGGCTGGAGGAGCGGAAAGGTGTGAGGGACAGTTGCATGTTTTGAAACCTTTATCAGCTTCTGTTGTCTTTGTTTGGATCACTTCACTTTATGATGTCTGATTTGGTGCTACAGGTGGGCAGCCGAGGGCCAAGCAGCACAGGAAGTCAGCATCGCTCACATCCTTCAAAGCAGTCTACCCATTTACTGCACGAAACAACGAAGAGCTCAGCCTGGAAGCAGATGACATCATCGAGGTAGGAATAAAATCAGGGCTTCACTCTTTTCTTTTCTTTTTTCTTTTTTTTTTCTGTTGTTGTTGTTTTTTGACCCTCAGCTTTTAACTTTCCTGTCTCAAACCTTCTCTCCTCTGCTCAGGTTGATGAGACGACAGAGCGAGAAGAAGGCTGGCTGTATGGCAGCAAGCAGGGGACGATGGGCTGGTTCCCAGAGAGCTACGTCGAGAGAGTGGGCCCATCGAATACAGCTGATAGCACTGCTCCTGCTCCTCCTGCTAAACTACCGCTGCAGTCACAGCTTAGTAATGCTCTTAAGGCTGCCAAAGTGTCCGGGACAAAATCCGCCTTCACACCAACACATTCTCCAAACCCTGCAACTTCTGAGAGTCAGGAACAGGTGAGGGCTTCACACAGCACTTACTGCTCCTTACAACTGTATAATTATTATGTGGATAGGTTCAACCTCTCTGTGCTGTTATCTTTTCATCAGCGGGTGGTGGGTACCCTGTTAGCCCAGGCGCTCTGTTCCTGGACAGCAAAGACAGATAGTCATCTGAACTTTAATAAGGACGATGTGATTCAGGTATTGGAGCAGCAGGAGAACTGGTGGCTGGGAAAACTGAACGACGAACAGGGCTGGTTCCCTAAAACATATGTGAAACCTATTGGAGAAGATGAGGGTTCAAAGTAAGTACTTATGTGTGGATCTTTACTTTTTCTAAGACATTAGCAGATTTTTCCTTCTTGGATCTTGGATTTGGATTCAAAATCTCAACAGTCTTTTATAGCCTTGGAAATGGAAACGCTTCCTGTTATTTTAGTTTGTGATAATACTAACAAGCCTCATTGTGAATGATTTTTTTTTCCTTTCCTTTTAGGAGACACTTTCTTCCTGAAACTTTACTGTAATGAAATACGCAGCTTAAAGAGTAATTCAGGCTGCAAAAATGTTAATATTTGGTTTATTATGGTTTACTCTTTAAAAATGACTCTTATTACTATATCACTCTTATTAAAATCACTATATATATGTATAAAAGGGTAAAAGACATCTCTTCTTGTTTAACATTAATCATTTTAACATTTTAACTTTTGGTTTTGAAGCAGATTTAATCTGAATGTCAGCCTTCATGACAATCTAAGGTTGTACACTTTGTATAATTTAGACCTCTTTTAGACCACTAATAAGCAGAAAATTCCTGTGTGAATGAACATTATTCACTACTGACACGAGGTTGAATTCAAGTCTTAGTGATCATATGAAAAATACAGCTTTTTACCTTTCACGTTCAATCAAATGTAAACATAAGGAGATATGTTTTTAAGGGTTGGCCAGCCTGATTTAGACGGCCTGTTGTATGGTGGGAACGTTGGCTTTATGTACTTATGTAAAATCAGTAAAACAGAAAAACATACTTCATTGTCTTTTGTTAAATTAATTAATCTCCATTAATTTGCAAAAACTCTGTAATCTGAAGCACATACCTGTGTGCCTTCCATATGTAAAGTTTGGTGCCATTATCTCAAACTAAATCAGTCAAGACAAGCCACACGATAACATGACCAGTCACCTACATTCACAGGTGCAGCAGGATATGCACTTTGATTCCAGCTGGTATTGTAGGAACCTGAGCCTGAAGTTTAAGCTCTTGATTTACTAGTCAGTCAAGTGCAGGTTCATCTGTGTTTGTGACATTTGGCTGGTGACCAAAACAATGAGACAGCAGGTTTACGAAGGCCTGAGCAGATTCCCCAATGACTAGAAAGGTTTGCATTTCTTTAGTTAAACTTTGCGTAGGTTTTGGGAGATACATGGGTGGATTGCCAGACTAGTATGCATGTATGTACTGTAATATTGTCTCTCTGTCTTTACAGTGTGAAGAGCTCCTCTGCTGATGTTCCTGATGGGGACAGCCTGCAGCTTGAAGGTAAAGTAAAAAAGTCTTGTGAAATGTAAACTGCGCTTCCTGATATCGAATACAACTAAGAGTCCAAACTGTATGCAGTCTGTTTGAAGAAGTCACTTGGATAAGCGACGAAACGTTTCTCCCACTGAAAACTCAACGTCCAGATGAACAGAATCAACTTTTTGGGATTATATTTTAACATTTTATAAAGATTAAATGATTGAGCAGCCTTAACTACACAATTTTTTCCCTTCTTGCTGTCGATTTGTTTAGCTTTTCACATTTATTTAGATAATATATGCTTCATTCAAAATTCAACATTACTGTTCATCTGCTATCATTCAGGATTTGTTGACTCTTTTAATTGGACTATAATGGAGGTTAGTTTATCGATGTAAACAACACGTGGGCCTATAGCTGTATTGTTGTGTTCTAGTCTTTTTGATTCTTTTTCTTTTCCAGAATTTGTGGCCTTGTACACCTACGAGTCTCCGCAGTCCGGTGATCTGACATTCAAAGAGGGAGATGTGATCCTGGTGAGCAAGAGAGATGGAGAGTGGTGGAACGGCTCGATAGGAAACCGCACGGGCGTCTTCCCCAACAACTACGTCAAACCTAAAGAGACAGATGTAAGAACACTCAACATAACACACACGGGGCATGAACTGGTCTGCTGCAATAAATAATTTGGGAAGGTCTTATTTAAGACTTCAGTTTGTGACAATTTCATAATAGATTGCATTATAACATAAAGGGTTATAAAAGAACACATACTAAAATATAAACCCATCTTTTATTTTCAGACATCGAGCACATCTGGAAAGAAAAAGCAAGGTAACGTTCTAAATTTCAAACATGTTTTGTTGAAGTCCTGATTGTACATTTTTCTGAAATAAGTTTGTGTTTTATGTCCACAGAGGTCGCTCAGGTTACTAGACCTCACACTTCTACTGGTCCTGAGCAGCTGAATCTGGAAAATGGCCAGCTCATCCTCATCCTCAGCAAGGATGTCTCAGGCTGGTGGCTTGGTGAACTGCAGGTCAGCGTTTAGGGGTTTATCAAGTTATAGTCTTTTTTTTTTTTTAAAAAAACTAGGCTACCACAAGCCCAAAACAGATTCATCCTTGCTGACACAAAGGCACAAAGACAACTCGAATGTCTATAAGCATGAACAACGGTGAGAAGCCCATTAACCACAGGTCCTCACAGACTGAGTGGATGGGTCACCGTAAAACAAGCACACTCATTTATAAAATTCCTCATTATTTAGCTTATAGATATTTCACACACACATATTCCACTATGAGTACATATTTTCAACATATAAGAAGTGTTTCAGTCACTCATCTTCATCTTTCAGGCCTTGCACTCAACAAAGTCATTGACAACACTCATCTCCAAAGTTGTGGCTGTACTCATTCTGCCTACGTTTCTCCTTAGAGAACCACTTTTATCTTTTTCTTTGCTAAACATAATTTATTATACTGCTGGACAACAAACACACAATGATCACACAAACTGTTGCAGAGTTGATGTCAACAGGTTCCTGCACATTTTCCACATTCCTGCACATTACAGTTCCCAGCATGCCCATCCGCCTTGTTCAAAGATACTTGGTATCGGTGATACTGGGCCTATTTACTTGGTTCAAATCAGTACCAAGTTTTGCAGTATTGTACACAACTACTCGCTGGATATTGTGTTAGTAAAATGAACTGTGCAGCAAATCACATTATTTGTTAGATAATTTAACCAAAAGCTTCTAAAAGGTACCAGCAGTGAAAAGCAGACTGAGAGGTCTGTTTTATTGATTCTGACTAGCAGAGGTGTTTTTTTTTCTTTCAGAGAAAAAATTAAATGATTATTTGCTCGGACATAAACATTCCTTTTTTTTGGCATAACACTCAAGCAATCATGAACTTTGAAAAAAAAATTGTGAGTCTGATTAAAACCTCACTGAAAGCCAGTGACTGTTTGTATTTTCTGACTGCAGGCTCGTGGTAAAAAGCGTCAGAAGGGCTGGTTCCCTGCTACTCATGTTAAAGTACTGGAATCCAGCAGTGGCAAGTCCACACCAGCACCTCAACCAGGTAACGCAGACACACACAGACACCACTTTAAGTCACTGAGGGAGGGCAAAAGTCAAAGCAGCATGCTTTTTACAGCATTAATAAAATACCAGCGTGGACTAGGCAAAAATAATAACCTCACTGTCCTCTTCATATTCAGTCTGCCAGGTGATCGCCATATATGATTACACAGCCGCCAATGGGGAAGAGATGAGCTTCTCTAAAGGGCAACTGATCAACGTTTTAGACAAGAGTGACCCTGACTGGTGGAAAGGAGAATCCAACGGGGTTACTGGATTGTTCCCCACCAATTATGTTCAGATGACCACGACGGATGTTGACCCCAGTCAGCAGTGTATGTAAATCTCTCTTCCATGTTGCTTCAAACCTGTATGACTAACTATTCTTAAGTGTTTGTTCATTTACCCGTACCTGCCTATCTACGACCCTTGATAGTTTATTATCAGCTCGTCTGTCACACTTTTCTTTACACTGACCGTCTTCCCCCCTCCCAATCTGTATTTCTCCCTCTCTCTTGTTCTTCGTTTGTTTCTCTTTTTAGGGTGGTAGAAAGACTCTTCCTCCTCCACCTCTTCTCCCTCTCCACCTCCTGACTTCAGAGAGACCCACTATCACACTCTGCTCTGACGGGCTGAAGTGATTGGACACTTATCTTCTAACTTCTCCCACTAAGCAAATTTCATTTTGTTCACTATATTTAAGACAAACTCACGCAGCAGGTGAAAAATTAAAAATGAGGGGGGCTTGAGTAAATTAACTTGGGAGTGAAGCTAGTTTTTCATGACTCTTTGTGGTGATTCTGTGACTTTTTGGTTCCTTCGGTTCTGTTTTTTATTGTAAAAGATGACGCTGAGTGATAGTGGGTTTCTCTGTGGCTTCTTCTTCCTTCGGTAGACACATTTCCTCCGTCATTCAGCTCAAACCTGTCTCTGTCATATGTTTCTCTTTTTTCCGTAATTTTTTCGTACTCCAGTTTCTGGAGTTCTGCTCACACAAACCTAACTGTTCCTCAGAGATGTGTCTTTAATCAGACATGATGGTAAAGTGTTACTGCAGCTGCCTTAACTCTTGTTTTATACTAAAGACTGAGATCATGATAAACCTCAAAAATGTGAATAATTTTGAGGAGGATTGAAAAGGTCAGGCTGCTGTCCTTCCAGTGAAATGTTATAAAGTCTGACCTGCTGTCTTAATGAAAGTGAACCAAAAAGGGAACAAAGAATCCAGTATGAGCATATCTGCATCAAACTTAGACTACAGCAGCAAACGTTTCTAGGACTTGCCTCACCGAGGTGCATTAGATGGTGCAAACTGCAAAGCTGATGGTGGGTGTCATGTTTTTACCTCCTGCATGCTCTTTACAGGCAGTTCACTCACTTAAACCACACCAAATATGGACGCATCTGAAGAAAAATATTTCCTTGAGTGTGCTACATGTGAGAAAGGAAAATATTCTGACTTAATTCTTGTTAAATTTCCCAAAGTTCATGTGGGAAAACGGCTTTAGAGTGTGTAAACCATTAAAGACATGGCCTGTTGTCACGCATGAACTCCAGATTGAAATGTTGTGCCTTGAAGTTTTCTTTCTTTCTTGTAGCACACAACAGAAAATAGTTTCCTTCAGATGTGTTTGCGCTGTCTGTTATCTCTCTGCTGGTGTTATTCCTACAAACATCAAGTGTCCAATCACATTTTTGTGATGTCTCTGTCTTATAACTGGGAAAAAGTTTTTTGTTTGTTTGTTTTTTATGGGTTTCGTTTGTTTGTTTGTTTTTGGTTTTACAGTGCTAAACCGGTTTGTTTATCCTAAACCTAACCAAAGTGTGAAACTAATAAGTCCATATATCTAAAAGCAATAATTTCATGTTTTCTTTTGCTTTCTCAGAGTTAACTAGTGTCAGTTTAATCCTTTCAATGGCCACAACTTCATCTTTAGATGGTTTTTGTCAATACTTTTTCCACTTTAGTGATTCAAAGTTTCAGTGTCATAACAACCTGATGATTCATTTGCATTTAATAAGGTGTTATAGGTGTTTTGTTTCAGTTGATGGTACAACCATCTGGTTAAAGACCAGTTTATGTTCAATCCAGCTGCACTTGGATTTTGCATTTTCACATAGTTAAGGTCTAGAAAAGTTCAGGACTGCAGTGCATGTGTAAAAAGGGTATTACAGTAAGCCTTGTTTTTAGGGGTGATATTTAAAGATGAGCGCTGCACTTTATATTAATGAATGCTGCTTTTCTGCTGCTGCTCAGGGTGATTTTATTGTGGAGGGGAGTGAGTGCATGTCTGCTGATAGTGTTAACCACAGGTTACATATTAAAATAAATAAAGAGGTACTGGTTAATGTTGGGATTGGGGATAAATTCAGATCAATGGGTGAAAGACTTTATATCCTGTGGATGCTCTCTTGGTGCACTGACTCCAGGGAGAAATTAGAAATGGTACAAAAGAGTTTGATGACCTCTAATGCAAGAAGAGCTAATCATTGTTAAAGGGTTTGTTATGTTTTTGGGGGTGGGGAGATCCTGTATTTGTTTTATCACAGTTTATTTGTTGGGATTTCAGGTGAAAGGCTGCCATAGAGAACAACACTAACAGTGTTTGCACTGACTTTAAAGATATACCAAGCATTTGTGCTACAAAGGTGATCCAAGATCTGTCTGGTATATATTTTCTGAATCTGAAATAAAATAAATAAAATAAAGATTGTGTGTGTGAGTAGTGCTCAGTGTTTACATGTTCAATAAAATCCACACGATTAAGATGACCGGATAGATGAAAACCATCTCACCTTGTTTTTGTGATTTTTTTTTTTTTTTTTTTCTTCTGTTTACATGCATGGATCTGATTTGTAATTTAGTCCCAAAGGATTGCTTCTTGAATAGTTTGGATTTGTTTCTCTGCTTTTGTTTAATGTTATCCATGTGACTTTGGCTAACCTGTACTGGGCTACCTTATCTAAAAACATGTGAATATCCACAGACTTATTATTAATGGATGAAGGTGCAGAAAAATAGGAGAAGGTCAGGTTTATCCACCTTTTTTTTCCCCCCCATTCAAGGGTGGGGAAAAAAAAGAACTTCCTTTCCTGTTTTGGTACAAACAGATTTATCCCAGCAAGAAGATAACGGCACAGAAAGAGCCAAACCTGACAGGAGAGGCAGAGTACAATCACACTGAGCAAACAGCCAGACAGCTACAATCAGTCGTAGCAATGGATTCACAGAACAGATTTCACTTTCTAAACCTTTGGGATGACACAGCAGATGAGAGTGAAACAAGAGAGGGAGAGGAAAGAAAGGAGTTTATAGGGGATGAGCAGTCAGTTTGCATGGGATCCTCACAGTGGATGAATGGGCGCCCTGTATCAGGTAAGTGTGTGTTAGACGGTTGTCGTCTGCCACCTCCTTTTTTTTTTCTTTTTTTTTTTTAAACCTTTCTGAAAGTAATGTATGAGAGGGTACAGAGGGAATCATTTTTGTTTTCCTGTGCAGACACTTCCAGCAGGAGGCAGTAAACGCAAACCTGGGCTATCGGTACAAGCAGTCATTTGTGGGTTTTGTTGAAGTGGATGGACTGGTTGGTTTGTTTTCTTTTTCATGCAAACCTCTCCTCTGGGTGTTGCTCCTGTTTTGCAGGGTGTGCGGACTTGAACAGCCTGGATTCACTGAGCCCTCAAGAGAAGAAGAGGCAAGGTTACATCCATGAGCTGATAGAAACTGAGGAAAAATATGTGGAAGATTTGCAGATAGTGCTGGAGGTAATTTCACACAAATCTGCTGAATAATACATGTAAAAGCAAAAAGTAGCATTCTCAAAAATCACACCAAGAAAAGTTACACGCTGCAGTAATTACTGTGTTGTGTGTGTGTGAGTTGGGACTTGGTGTGTTTTGTAATATTTGTGACTTTTTCCTCTACTTGTGTAGGTTTTCTACAAGCCCATGTCTGTGTCGGGCCGGCTGAATGAGTCAGAGATGAACATGATTTTTGTCAACTGGAAGGAACTGCTGGCCTGCAACTCAAAATTTGTCAAGTAAATATCTTGCGGGCAGAGCAGAGGCGACAGTGTTTCTGATAGCGTGAGGAAATGTTGTGAAGAGTGTTTGTGCAGATTTTTGTCAGTGTAAAAAAGCATGTTGGGGGTTTGTCTTGTGTATGTGTGCAGGGCGCTCCGCGTTCGTAAGAAGACGGGTGGAGAGAACAATCCAGTGGGGATGATTGGAGATATCCTGGCTGCCGAGCTGTCCCACATGCAGCCCTACATCCGTTTCTGCTCATGCCAGTTCAACGGCGCCACGCTGCTGCAGACTCGCACTGACAATGATTCAGACTTTAAGGACTTCATGAGGGTAGGAGGGATTCCCACATCTTGTCCGCTTCCAATGAGAGCTTCATGTTTTCCATTTAGAGTTTGGGAATTTTAGGGGTTCCGGTTTTGTTGAAAGACAAGAATGTATCTGTTAATCTTTTAATGTTGTCTTTTTTCTCTTAGAAAATCGCCACAGACTACAGGTGTAAAGGAATGCCGCTGTCCAGCTTCCTGCTGAAACCAATGCAGAGGATCACTCGCTACCCACTGCACATCAAAAACGTAGGGCGTCGTTTTCACGAGCATGTCTGACTTTAAAGTGTGGCCTTAACTGGCTGCATTTGACTTTCTGGTTGTTTTATAAATTCTGTCATAATTGTATCTATTATTTTATTGTTAGCTGTTTTAAATATTTACACTCACATTAATATACAACAACAGAATTTATAAGGGTGTGGAGAGTGATGGACTATGCAAGCACTTTTTTCCAGTTCTATGATACTTTTACTTTAAGTATGAATGTTCTCCCCGGAGAGTATTTTCAGCCAGAGCTTTACATTCAGGGAAGTGATCAGAAGTTATCACGGTAAGCTCTCATTCTGCGCCAGGTATCAGCTTCCACTGCCAGAAGTAGTCAAAATTACGCTCCAATATCTTTACAGTGCATGTTCATCGACAGAGTATCCAATGAAAGACACTCTTTAGTGACGGAAAATAGCTGTTAATAAAATTAACGTCAAATGTGAGCGCGATTAGCTTATTAGTGTATTTACTTGTGCAGATCCTGGAGTGCACTGCAGAGGGCCATGCTGACCGAGGTTCTTTGAAAGAGGCGCTGGAGAGGGCGGAGGAGCTCTGTAAACAGGTTTTTATGATCATCATTTCCTTTATTAATGAACCCAGTGAGTCGCTTAATTAGAAAGTCTCTGTGTTGTGGTTGAATCTGATGTGGTGTTTCTGGGCGATTACCTTGTGCAGGTGAACGAGGGTGTAAGAGAGAAGGAGAACTCCGACAGACTGGAGTGGATTCAGAGCCACATTAATTGTGACGGTCCTGTCGAGGTATTGAGATTTATGGTTTTTCCTTCTTGGATCTTTATGTGAAAACATTGAAACGTTGTTTTAAACTTTCTCGCTTTTTACAGCATTTGGTCTTTAATTCCCTTACCAACTGTTTGGGCCCCAGAAAACTGCTCCACAGCGGCAAGGTGAGTTTCACTGCAGGTTCTCATATTCAGAAGAGAAGAGTATTAAGAGGCTGGCATGATGGGGCATAACGGATGATGAAATTTGAACCCTAATGGTTACTGGTTACAAGCCTCATACCACAAAGTAAAATCTTCAGACACCAGTAAGCTTTAAATAATTTAAAGTCGTGTTTTGCTGAAGATTTGTGAAAGTAAATCAGTTAATGTTGTTAGTTTTTTAAATGTTTAATCATACATGTGCGGGTGTATCACTCTATGTTCACAGTTGTACAAGGCAAAGAGCAGCAAGGAACTCTGGGCTTTCCTCTTTAACGACTTCCTGCTTTTAACGTACGCGGCTAAACAGTTCACCTCATCTGGACCTGATAAACTGTTCAGCAACAAGAATAATGTACAGCTAAAAATCTACAAACCGGTAAGAGATGCACATGAGTGGAAATCTCCTCCTTTGAGGCAACGTTAGATTTTGTGTTTGTGCCCGACCGTGTTTCATCTTGTGTTTCCTGTAGCCCATCCTCCTGAACGAAGCTCTGGTCAAGCTTCCAGATCCTTCCAGCGATGAGCCCATCTTCCACATCTCACACATTGACAAAGTCTACATGCTCAGAACAGACAACATTAATGAACGGTATGTGCACACAGAGAAATGTGCCAGTGAATCGGTGGCTTTTACGAATGCTTGCGTGTTTGTGTTTTTCAGGACGGCGTGGGTTCAGAAGATTAAGGTGGCGTCTGAGGAATTTATTGAGACTGAAAAGAAAAAAAGGGAAAAGGTTTATCAAGGTTTGTGTCTACACTCCAAGAGCCACATTCGCGTCACCTAAACGCGATAATCTCAAATAATCATTTAAGCTTTCTGTGCACGTGTTTACAGCACGCTCTATGAAAGGCAGTGGAATCGGCAGACTGCTCGTCACCATCCTAGAAGCCACTGAACTCAAGGCAGCAAAACCCAACGGTGAGCATGAATGCACTAAAAACAAATCATCAGCTTTTTTTTCCTTTGTTTTATACTTTTACACTTTTATTTTTATTTCTTCCTTTTTTCCTTGACTCTCCTTTTTCCCTTTTTTTTTTGACGATCTGAATCAATCCTCAACTTGCCTTCTCTTTACCTGCTCCTACATCCTCCTCATGCCTGTCTGCTGTCTTTCCCTTCTGCAGGTAAAAGTAACCCTTACTGTGAAGTGACCATGGGAGCTCAGATCTTCACATCCAGAACAATCAACGACACCCTGAACCCCAAATGGAACTTCAACTGTCAGTTTCACATCAAAGACATCTACCAGGACGTCCTCTGCATCACCATCAACGAAAAAGACCAGTTTTCACCAGACGGTTAGCTACCGGCTAATTACATTATTTCATTTTATTAATATTGCTAAAGTTTGTTCAGAACTCTTTCCTTAAAAGCCCATAAAATAGTTAGATTATGGTGTAAATGTATACAAATTAAATTATTATTAACACTTGTTTGTAAGAAAACAGTGGAGTTCCCACTCCAGGTTGGGAATGAGCTGCTGCTCCAAGTGTAGAAAAGTATCTTGGGGGTCTTGTCTTTGAGTGAGGAGAGGGTGGAGTGGGAGATCAGTGTGGATGCTGTACCGGTCTGTTGTGGTGAAGAGAGAACTGGCCGTGAAAGTAATGCTGCTGTTTTACACTTCAGTCTACATTCCCACCTTCACCTACGGTCACTATCTCTGAGTCACAACTGAAAGTTTAAGGTTGTGGATAGCTAGAGCTGGTTAAGTCGTCTGATTAAGATGCCTCCTGAACACAAACTATGAAATGGAGACCCAACACGTCATGGAGCAAGCTAAGTGTTTATTTACGGCAACTTTCTCTATAAATTCATCTACAACTGAGTCACTTTCCAGCAACTCTCCCCTCTGAGCTGGGTCGGCACACTTGCTAGCATTAGCTTCCTGTCTGAACTGCCCTCTTCTCCGGGTTACGGCATCCTCCTGAAATAGAGGAGGCATGGTTAGATGACGATTACTGGCTGTTCCCAGCCTCCCCCGACACTCCCTGAGCCCACTGCTCTACCCCTCCCCTGCAGCTAAGCCACAAACCACACCCCGCCACAGTGAACTACCAGGACGTAGCCCCAGGACAAACCAAGGACACAGCTGACAGATTATTTCTCTGCTCTGGCTTGGGAATGCCTCACATAAGCTTGAGGAGGTAGCTAAGGACAGGGAGGGCTAGGTGTGCCTCCTGCCCCCATGACACGGATAAGCTGTAGAAAATAGATAAATGGTTATTTTATTCAGTGGCAGAATGACTAATCCTCTTAAGACATGGGTGTAGGGTGGGAGTGTCAAACACGAGGTCAGAGGTCCTCACCAGCACATGGATCAATCGGGGGGGGGGGGGGGGGGGGGGGGGGGGGGGCAAAAACTGTGTGAAATTAGTTGAACACACTGGTGTAGGGTTTGAAAGAAATATTAAAACTTAAAAGAGCATCCCATGTGTCACTGAAACTGTCTCAACACCCCCACTGGTTAAACGTTGGCTGTTGTTGGTGAATATTTTAGTTAAACTGTACACAGGATAATTACAAAAAGTATAAAAAGTTAAACATGGTTTTCTTCTTTAAAAACAAAAAAATAAATAAATATAACTTTCTCCGAACTCATGTGCTGTTCTGTTTTCTCGTGTCAGAGTTCCTGGGCCGGACCGAGGTTCCAGTGGCGACCATAAAGAAAGAGTTGGAGAACAAGGGACCAGCGACGCGTCGGCTTCTGCTGCACGAGGTCCCAACAGGGGAAGTGTGGGTCCGGCTCGACCTACAGCTCTATGGACACAAGTAGCCGCAAAGGAAGAACTGAAACAAGAAACGACATCCTCTGGAGAGACGTCCAAATAAGAACAGTTAACCAATTTTTAAAAGGCTGCTTGTTTTCACGTTAACAAACTAAGATGGTTTCTCCTCTAAGCTGTAAGGAGAGACGATCTCATTCATCAAGCCTTAATTAATTTAATATTAACCAGCAGTAATAATACCTCTTCTGATGTCATCCAAGTCCTGCAGTAGAGATGGCCTTTCAACAATTCAAGCCACAAAATAGGAATTGGAGCTCATCTTTTGTTCCTTGGGATGACTTTAGATGGAAAGGGAAACTTGTTCACCTGCTCAGTATGGAGACTTGGTGTGTCCCACAGCTGAATGTGGGTCCTATGTAAAATTTACAACCTTTAGATGGAGTTAGGACCAGACAAAAGCTGCTGAGAAGCAGATAATTCAAAGCAATAAAACAATATGTGCTCTCCTTTAGACTCTCAGAGCTCTGTATCTCAGTCGGTTTTTATTAAGTATTCACTTTGCCAAGTCTGCTCAGCCAAGGCCATTAAACGAGCTGACACTGAACTAACTAGTGTTTTATCTTAACTGTCAAGAGATACAAGTTGACTCTTTATATTATTTTCTTCTTTTTTTTCTGAGGAGATCATGACTGACTGCTTTTTAGAGACTTCGCTGGCCTGCTTTGTGGCTGTCGCCAATCATAAACTGTCTGGGCTCACTTCTCACAGTGACATCAGAGACAGTAGATGGCAAATGATGGACAGTGACAGCTTGGAGAATAAGTCTGTAGAGCTGGTCTGAAGTCAGTTTACTACTGTAGATCTCAGGATACGTTGTTCTGGGTTGAGTCTGTGTCACTGTAGCAACACTGAACACTCGTTTTGTTGTTTTGTGTGTATGTTGGGATTCGTGAGTACATATCTTTGGAGAATAGAAGAATAACGATAGAGAAGCGAACAGATCCTGCAACTTTGGGAGGATACAACTTCTTGCCTTAATAAAAGTCATTTTTGACCTTTCTTTTTTTAAATATATGATTAAAATAATTTACTCTTCATTGGGATGATGCTGGGCTTGACTATAGACTATTTTTGCTTTTTCTTTAACGTGTGAAATCAGCTACGGCCGAGTAATTTCAAGTGAGTTTAAGATGATTAAGGTGAGAGTTTTGTGTTTTTATGCAAACAGTTTTGATGGCGTTAACTTTTTGAGGTAACTCAGATCGAGAGCAATAACAAACAGTATTTTCCCACTTGTATTTTTTTTATGCTTTTTCAAACTGCCCGACACATTGTAAGGCTCACCCCTCTCGTCCCTGCCTGCTTACAGTAATATCGTGACCTCAAAAAGCTAAAGTTGGCGCTTACGAACGTCAGCCATGAAGACGCTACAAAGATAAAGGGTGTAAAAGCTGCGTATTTGTGTTGTTGTTGTTTTTACTCTTACTCAGTGTGCTCAGATTATTTTCTAACTCTGCATTTAAACGAAATGTGTTGTATTTATTTCTTAATTTATGCGTGTGACTATCCGAAGTTTAGAGCGCCTTTCTGTTTCATCGTGGAGAATCGGTCGGTAATCGCCGAGTTTGTTTTGTGAGAAAGCCGGCTCAGTATCTTAAGACTTTCCACACATGAACTCCTGAGTCCAGTCAGAATATTTTCCACAGTCTTCCTTTCTCACATGTAGCACACAGCAGGAAATGGTCTGCTTCAGATTCATTCGCACTACTGGAAATGTGGAAATGTTCCTTTTGGGTCAGAGGTGCAAACTTCAGTCGGCACAGTCCAGCGTCACATAGACTTTTTACTTGGGAGCACACAGAAAAGTAAAGACGAGTTAACGTCTGATCCGACTGCATCAGATATTTGTGTTGTTCTTTCTCCTCTGCTGGGTTATGTCTAGAAGTCCAGGGCTGAAGTGCATGTGTGGAAATGGATTCATATACATTTTTTTCCCCCCTGATTGAGTTTTACTGTAAGGAGACAAAGTTGTTCATTGTTTTCTTAGGTCTGATATTTTGTGCTCTTGTACTCCACTGATTTGCCCTTTTTTTTCTTTTTTTTTTAATCAACGAGGTTGTTTTTAAGTCTTGTTGTTAACTCCTGTTCTTTTTTTTCTTTTTTTTTTTTTGTTAATTTGTGGAAGGCGTGAGACTTCCTCGTCTGCGTAGGGCTGTGAAAGCTTGTTTTCCTCTTTCATTTTCAGCCTCCTGCACTGACTGCTGAGTTTATGACCTCTCTAACCCTGACTTGCCTGTTCACAGCTGACCGGCTTGGATTCTGTAACCTGCTGTTTGTACTCACCTTGGCCTTTATATGGCACTCGCTGTATCAGGGTTTCTTAAAGCAAATTAAAGATATTAAAAGTGATCAAACTGTCAATTTAATTGTCCGGTCAAACAAAAAGGACCAATTAAAATAACTAAACTGTGAGCGAACATCCTCCTGCAGACTATGCATTTGAGCACACCATCCTGCTGTTGTGCTTTTTCCAACTACAGTGTTATGTGCAGCATTTTTTACTAAACTACAACAGATTTTACAGTTTTCATAAAGCCGGACGTGATTTGAAGATAAATTCTCATGTTTGAACAATAAAATATATATTTTTGGGGGGTAGTTAACTCTTGGTTTGCCTGGTTTCTCGTGGTGTCCGGCCACAGAGTCCGTAGAGTTCAGTGCAGAGTTGTCAGTGCGCACCAATAGCTCTCATTAAGTCCTTCTTCACCCTCCACTGGCTCTGGGGCCACAGGAGCAGCAGCCATTATGTAACCACGCTGAGTGGGTCTGTGAAGAGATGACAGCAACACACACGGCTGCATGACTGGGTCGAGAAAGTCAGATGAACTCTACCTTGTGTGGTGGAATGCTATGGCACTACTAATGCATTTAATGCAGTGGGGGATGTGATGATATAACTAAAGGGATTAAATGTAATTTATACTTATTTAAGTAAGTGTCATAGCATTGCCTGAAGCTTTTTATTTATTTATTTATTTTTAAATACAAATACGATTCACTTGAAAAATCAGTCAAATGTTTGCATTTTGTGACGGTGGCGTTCCGCATCTTAAAAACCTTGGAACACCTAACGGTGGAAATCCCAGAGTAGACCCAGAACTCAATGGACACATATATTGGCTTTCCTGTGTTCTTCTCCCAACTGGAGAGTGTGGCTGGGGTTAAGGATGTCTGGAATTCCTTGCCTTAGCATGCTTCCAGCACGGTCCAACCTCAGATAAGCAGAAGACAATAGACGGAACGTGTTTAGTGAAGGTGACCCAATTTAAAATTCACATATTCAGTAAAATAAAAGAAGCTGTAATAGGTTGACAAAATGCATACACTGATGTTTGTGGTGGTTCTTGCTGTAGTGGGTATCCAGGTCCTCATTCTTGCCATGATGACACAGACTAAGAGTGAAAACAATAGTGGATAAAATTGCTTCTGTCCAAACAGATTCACCAAAAAAACATGTTATGTTGTTTTTTTTTTCTTCCCTTAAGTCTCTTAAAGGAGGCTTTGGGCTACAACATGGTGCCAGAACAGTTGCAGTGGGCAGTATTGATTCCACAAGTCTTACTCTGTGTTTTCATTGTGATGGAAATGAATGCTGTCGATCAGTCCAAAATCTCCCGCTGGCATTCTTCTGAAGGTCATCGATGAGTCATACTAATTAAACCATTCAGTGCTCCCCATAATAATGTATATAATCATTTAAAACAACTTTGTATGGATTTGAAGACGAGAAACATGCCAGAGAAAAAAGTCCTGCCACAGCCTGTGTAGGTACCGCAGGTTGGCCAAAAGAAGACATTTACAATAAAAAAAAATTTTTATGTTTACTTAAATTTCTAAATATATGCACTCACAGGTCACCTCATTAGTTACACCCCATCAGCTGCTTGTTAACATATAAATCACATGGCACACATAAGTGAATTTGAATATTGGATGTTTGTTGGTGCCAAACAGGCTGTTCTGAGTACTTCAGATGATCTACTGGAATTTTTCCACAAAACCATCTCTAGAAAAGAGAAAATATCTAGTGAGCAGCATTTTGTTTTGGTGCCAGAGGTCACAGCCTGCTTTAAGCTGATAGAATAGCAACAGTAACTCAAATATCGCATCTCTGAACACACAACACTTTAAACCTTGAAGCAGATCGGCTACAGCAGCAGACAACCACACCTGTAAGTTCATGCAGGATCACCAAAACTGAACAATGGAAAATTAGGAGGCCGCTTCCTGATCTGAGGAGTCTCAATTTCTGCTGTGACATTTGCATGGTCAGGTCAGAATTTGGCGAAAAAACACGAAAGCATGGCTCCTGCCTTGTATTAAAACGTTCAGGCTGCTTTTTATGCTGACCATTTCCATCTCTATGACCACAGGGACACGGTGGAACAGGAGTTTGTCATTATGGGTGTGCAGCTGACAAATGTGCAACAACTGTGAGATGCAGCCATGTCAATACGGACCAAAGTCTCAGAGGAATGTTTTCAGAACCTTGCTGAAACTACTGCACGAAGAAGGAAGGCAATTTAAAAGGAAAAACGGGGCACAAGTGAGTAGTGAGTGTATGTCAGCTACGAGAAAAAGGTCAGTCATGAGGCTGGTTTGACTTCAAGATACTCTTAAAGGATTTTTTCCTTATAGAAAAAGGTATAGTAAAGGTTCAGAGGCAGACAGAAATAGAAATGGCAAATGAAGAGCCAGAGGGAGAGAGTGTGCATGAGACAAAGTGAAAAAGAAAAGTGCAGCAAAGCAGAAGAAAAGAACAGTTTAGAGGTGGGAGGAGAAAAACAGAGACAGAGGAGAATAAACACACATGGAGACAGAAAGAGAGCGTGGAGGGAGAGAGTGACATCTGCATACAGGATGAGTCTGAGAGGCCCTCAGTTCCACTTGAGTTAGTCATGGGAATGATTTGATTATCACCACATGAACAGTTGTCTTATGTAACACACACATACACACAAATACCCTCACAAAGAAAACACGGAAATAATGAGGGATTTGTGTCCTGACCAAAAACCTACACTGAGTGAAGGTGCCCTGAAGCAGCAGACAGACAAGAGGGTGAAAGAGAAAGACCACGTCCACGTCATGCAGGTCTTTTCCTAGATATTAAAACACTGAAACTCTCCACCAAAACGAGCACAAATCAGCTTTTTGCTATTGTGCTGATTTCTGATCATGTTCATCAGAACGCGACACCTAGCTAAAAATAAAAATAAAAAAATAAATTGAGGACTCACCTAAAAGCTGTCGATGAACTGATGTTGAACTGAATTAAGGGCATGATTGTTATTATTTTTTTCAATCATTACCAAAATTGGAACAACAAGCCTCGCAAAAGTTGTCATTTTTCCATCACAGTGGGCCCAAAATCAGTGGCAAACCCACAGAAGCGCATAAAAAACGATAAGCAAACTTTACCTCACGGCAGGTTATTTTTTCTGTAGTGGGAAACGATGAAATGATAGACCTCCACTGTTTCCACAAATGCCTTTAAACACATCAGTGCAGCACTCGGTGAGATGTTAATCTGTTCCAATAACTGTGGACTTATTTCCAGATGAAGCATTCTTACAAACTGCTCAAATGTGTGTTAGCGCACATCTGAAAATAGTTCCCACTAAAGCTAAGGTACCCAGATGAAATTGTTCAGTCATTTGTAAAGCTGAAAGTACAGATTTGTGGCCCATTTGGGGTTTAAGGTTAAGAGCCAAAAAACCGCTGAATATGTCCAGGTTAACCAAAGCCAGCACACGTGAATCTTGGGACATCTTTAGCTTGGCCGACTTGTGTTTATATTGATCAGTAAATATGAATTACTCCCATCTATGATGAAGTTGATGGTGTTTTATTTTGCTGACGTGCTGAGATGAGATTGCCTACACTGACCTGAAATTTCACCCCTGAAGCTTCTTAAATAATGAAGTGAAGCACCAATGGAGCAAAAACCCCAGCGTGGCGCAGACCCAACGTCCCCCCTCAGCACCTGAAACTCACAGCTCCCGTCCCTCGCTATTTCAAAGAGGGTTGACAATAATTCCTGACAGAAAACACTCCACGGCTTTAAGAGAGTTAATATTTCAGCAACCTGAGCAGGAAGTGCAGAAATACATGCATTATGGATTTAAAGTGGTCTGTGTATTGTGTATTCTGCAAAAAGAACAATGTCTAGACATTATAATCGCAAACATAAGGAGATGCTTGGCTTAATTAATATCTATTAACCTTAATTCTGCTATATCAACGCTATAAATAACCTTCACATGTGGCACGGAAAAAAAGATGCGTGGATTCATTTTATTTCTTTCTCTCCAGTAGGGGAGACCGGGGATAGTTGTAACATTTTTGACATTTCTGTCTGTAAATTAGAGCTCTTTTAAGGTAGTGGATTCAAAATGTAATGCAAAGTGTTTACATGTCTCGGCTGTTAAATAGTGCAGCTATTTTCTCTGCAGCACAATTACCCATTGCATGGTATGATCTCAAACACAATGAGTGAAATGTTACTAGCTAACATTACAGCCAACGGCTAAAACATTAGCACTAAAGACCTACACAGAATATATCCCCGTAGACATACAAATAACATAATTTAAGTTTGATGAGTTTAACTGCAAAGCAGATAATGCTATTAGAAATTGAAATAAAGTAGAAAAACTTACTTTTTGGTATACAAATTACTTTTTTTCATGTTAAATTGTCTGTGTTTGACCAAATGTGCTGATTTTTCACATGTGATAGCAGAAATGAATTGGGCATGCACAGGATGAGTCACATCATTTGAAACTTAGCCCTGATTGGAGATATTGGAAGTGTTACAACTGACCCACGTTACAACTATCCCCGGTCTCCCCTAATTGTGCAAGAGAAGGGAGTGTGCATGCAAATGTGCTGAGATTTCAGATTGTGCAGACCTGAACACAACTGAACACAACCAGTAACACAAGGCTTTTGGGTGATATTAAGTGTTAAACAAGCCATTAAAGAATTACAGAAATGTGAAGATGCTGATTTAATAACTTGTGCACGTGTGGGCGTAGAACGGAAAACGTGATCGCAGTTTTACAAAGAGCAACGGAAAGATCCAGCAAATTTTCAACAACACGGTTGTGTCAAATCTGAAACATAGATATTCTTGACAGAAGTGGAGAAACAGAAATTAGATTTTTTTTTGTTTTAGATGTGAAATCACAGAAGTGAAACTGAGCCTATCACATGTGTAAGTGCAGAGCTAAGGCCTGTAACAGTCAGCACTTGGACTAAAAGACAAAAAAAGCATAATCCACTGTAACATCTGTTTGTATCACTGAGAAATAAGTTTGTAAACGGTAAATCACACCTAATAATACAAGTAAATGTGTGCATGAATGCAAAACATACATGCAATAGGCTACAAATATAAGCTCAAGCTCTATGAAACGGGATGTTGTGTTGTATCTAAAAAAAAGGTTATGCATGGTCAGTAGTAGGCCTGAGGTAGACACACTCACCCTCAGTGCACACTCTTTCTTTATGAAAAACAGCTTATGTATGGAGAAAAGCTGTAGGCATGCATTCTGTGCATGCACATCATTTATTCATGCAGCTCCTGATGATGTAAAACAAACATGAAGAAACAAACAGACCAAATAAAATGAATTTTAGTTGTCAGTTACTTGTAGCCATGTAGGTGCTATCAGGCGTTCCATGTCTTCGCTTCAGACCGAAATGCCATGAAACTTTTTCACGTCAAACTTTTGTGGATTCCAGGGGATCAATAGCATTTTGGATTGTTGGATTGTATATTGCACTACTGGGTTGATCTTCAGATTTGTAACAGGTTTTGCTGATGCATTAACATTTCTTCAGTTTTTATCTTATTTTGACTAATATTCAGGCCCAGGGATCAAAATACAACAGGAGCAATTCTGATATTTCCACCATGAAATATTAGCTTATTAACAGCATCACTGACTGCATATAAAAGTATAAAAAGGATCAACCAGTGTTTTGCAAAGTCCTGTTTGTGAAGACTTTTTTGTGGTATCCGCTTTAGTTTTTTGAAACCAGCTGTCACAAGGGTGTGGCTCACCTGACGAAAACTGAAAAACAGAATTCCTAAATGCAGCCCATACAGATAATTTGAATGAAAAGTAAACTGTTAATTGGTTGTTATCAACACCTCATAAACAAAAGAAAACATGTATTTAATAGTGCGAGGGGATGGATGACAGAAACACTGGGGAGAAAACTTCTAAATAATATTAAAAGAAGAACAGAAATAAAACAAGGATCCAAACAACAACATGACAGTACTTTAAGACTTCCCTGTGGAAGCACCTGTTTTCCCACAGACACATGCATATTAATTAAACTAGTTGGGAGAAATACTCTAAAACTTCTGGGCTCTTTTTTATGTCTGCATATCCGACCTCTCACATCCTGCTTTTGGTCTCCAGCTGAGACCATAATTTACAAAATAAACATCATCTGGCATTCAGTAAGACCTAAAACTAGTGACTAAGACCATAAACATCTGTAAAGTGTTTAGTGAGGTCATGGATCAATAGAGTATACTTTCAATTCGCCCCCTGCTGGCTTTTAAAAAGAACCAAGGTGTAGCTCCACTCACATATCTTTTATATACAGTCTATGGTCAGCATTAGGTGGGGGTTCACAAGACCACTGGATTGGCTTTTAGTGATGATGTCATTATCTGTAAGCATCAACTGCCTGTTATTTATCAATGATATAGTCATGACCTTCTGACCTTTTGCAGGCAGTGGTAGAAGTTAGACTTCTGGGCCTTTTCAGGTTTCTCTGGTCGATTTTAGGCAATAAAACTATGTAGCATGAGGTTTAGGATGAGGAGGTCATGGTTCAGGTTAAAGTACACATCTTGGAGAGCCTGTCTGGGTGAAAGGCTTAAACCATGTCTGCACAGACACGCAGCAAAAGAATGAGCAAAATACTGACAGCTTAAATATACCTCAGTGATTTAATGGGTGTGTAAGACTAGTGTTGCAGTGAGATGAGTGTCATATGGGTGTGCAGCAGCGTACTGCAGCTGGCTGCCTGAACAAGTTTGAGTTTTATTGTATACACTCAGAATTGTTTTGCTGCACGTTAGGAAGTCGGGCATCTTTCTGAAAAAGTGAAAAGCCAGCATCTATACCAAGGATGCCACTGCATGTTTTTATTTCCCTACATACCTGTTGAGTGCTTAGTACCTTGTTTAACTCAGCCACCCTCCCCAACCACAGCCCTCGAGGGGTTTTCAAACTTTTCCCGTTGCGTAACATCAGCACAAAAATAACCTGCCAAGCTGATGGGGTAGCTAATGAAATTTTCATCAGTGTTAATCTGATATAAAGTTGTTTTTGATCCTTTAGAAAAGTGTTGATTTGGTGCTAAAATATCAGCTATAAGTATTACTGTGAGGGCACATGGTCCGACTGCAGTATAAATAAATAATGATAATAATAATAATAATGATGTCCAAAGTGTGGCCATGCAGTGAGAAGGTGACTTCACAGGTGACTGAAATCGTCATCTGTCACAGCCACTCACTGTCATCTCTGCGCATGTGAAACACTGTGCTGCTCAGTTTTGAATTTTATCTCATGCCTCTTTTACTGATTAGTGAATAAAAGAGGCATGTATATATATATATATATATATATATATATATATATATATATATATATATATATATATATATATATATATATATATATATACACACACACACACACACACATATATACATATATATATATATATATATATATATATATATATATATATATATATATATATATATATATATATATATATATTCTTACATATAAAAAAACTTAGATTTACAGGGTGGAGGCGTGATGTGATTTTCTGAAATTTCATGTGATGCGTCTAAATAATAGCACTTTTTTTTTCAACACTGCACATGAAATATTGTATTCTGCTTGGTTTCCTGCCCCACTGTCCCTCTTCTTCTCCTCTCCTCAGTGTTTCTCTCTCCTCCCTCCTGCTGAGCGCTCCACATGAAAAACAGACCAAGAGCAAATGAGGAGAGGCAGCGAGTCTTCATTTACAACTGCACATGTGTCCTGCTGTGTGTGCGTTGTTGAGAGAAAGAGGAAAAAGCAGCAGAGTCAGAGAGGAGGGCATGCAGACGTTTGGGAAAGGGAGAGAGAGGAGAGAGATTCGGCAGACCTGTCGGGGTCTCTCATGTCACATTTCTGCCCCGAGGAGCTGACCTATGTCTCGCTCTAAAAAGAAAACTAAAACGGAATAAAGGAAAGCTGCACTCTGGAAAACAGTCGGAGCAGTGTACCTTCTCCTCCTGCTGCTACGGCATTAAAGAAAGAAGAACTGAGGGCATGAAAGGAGAATGACTGACATTTTTAATTTGTATCTACATAAGAAAGAGAAGAGGAGACGGAGGCTTTTGGGCCTGTCTGACAACTGTGGGAGGGCAGAGGAGATTTATACTTATAATTGTACTGTTAGTCTTCTTTTGGTATTCTTTGAGAGAAAGGCAAAGAGAAGAGTGGAGATAATAGGAGAGGAGAAAAAAGGGGAGGAGAGAGTCGAGCACAGAGTAGAGGAGTACCGAGAGGAGGAGAAAAGAGAAGACCAGAGGAAAGAGGAAAGGAGGAATGAGAGGACAGGAGAGCAGATGGGCTCTTCAGATTATTAACATGTAAGTACAAACATTTTATTTACATGTGCTGATAACTGCTCATGATGACACCACTGCTGATTTTTATATCTGCTTATAATTATTATGATTTTGTAGGAAGTCTCAAATCTGTCTTTCTCACTGCTCGATTACTTTTCCCTCCATATAATTACTCTTTGTGCCGCCAAGTAATTTTTTTCCTTTCTTTAATTTTCTGTGTCTTATTTCCGTTTTTGTTTTGTTTTTTCTAAATCTGCGTGCACACTCTCTCTCCGGTGCAGCAGCAGAGGGAAAGGCCAGTGTCACATTAGATTAGCATCAGCAGTCACACACACGGGGGAAGAAATATGCTTAAAGTGTGATGAGCATGATGTGGAGGATTGAGCCTGTGCAGGAAGAGCTTTTGTATGTTCTGTTAGTGTCGTGGTGGACTACACCACGGGTCGGAGGAACTATATAGTTTTCTCAACCACATGGAGGAAAACAAAGAGCTATTGTGCCACATAAGAATTTGGCCAGACACGCAAAAAAAGAAAAGAGAGAAGAGCATCAGTGTGTATGAAAACAAAGGCGCAACATGTTTTACACCTCGGGCTGGAGTCTAGGAGACTTCACTCGAAAAAAATGAATATATAAGGAGCTTGGTATATGCCTTTATTGCTTTCATTGCAGTGACGGGACTAAAAATATTTAAAATATAACCCTGTGGACTCTGGATAATATCTGGGAAAGGTATCACATGTATGGACTGCAGTGACACACAGAGATGTGATCACTGAAACTTTGCATCCCCATAGAGTAAATGACTGAGCCATGGGTAGCCATTGATTGCCACACCTATTCTTACAAACTGAAGTATCATCACCGAACAAAGCTGGGAATAACTGCCCATGAAAATACCTGAAGAAAAGCACACTTTATTCTCCCGGCTTCACCTCTGTTATCCAATACTTTGGGCAAAAATGTTCAAATGTTTAGGAAAATAAAAAATGGTTCACATAAAGTACGACTAATAATAAAATATTAGTAAAATAATAGGACTTAATATGTTAGATGATCTAAACTGTAGCTACGGGAATTTCAAAGCATTTCAATAAAGACTTTTATGTGTAATTGATTTTGCATGTTTTAAAAAGAGAGCGATGGACTTTTGATTTCTTAATTTTCTGTATTTTAAAATGAGCATTAAAGCCACTTTCAGCTGCTCCCTTATTCATACGGGGTCACCTCAGCGGGTCGTTCTGCGTGTTTAGATTTGGCAGTCTTACACCAGATGCCTTTCCCTACGCAACCTCAGAGGGAGTTCTGTGTCCTCCGGGGATCGAACCGGACCGAACATACAGTATAACAAACCACACAAACTTTAATCATATCATTGCAAAATTTCGCATGTTCTCTGAGCCATAATCCTAGATTATGCAGACCCAATTTAAAACAAATCCAGCCAATCTGACATATGAGATATAAACTTTTAGCATTTGTGAAAACCCCTCCAAGCAAATTCATGAGTTCAGTTAAAGTTTAAATATGTGTTGTAATTTTCTTGTCGGCAAAACACAGCGATTAGAGCTGCCCTTGTAGGTAATGCCTGAGCTCTGCTCCTGAATACAGTGGCAGCAGATGTGGGCATCAAATAGGTTAAAGTCGACCTATTTGAGGGGATAAAGCTGAAACCCAGTCAAAGCAGTGAAAGCATCATGGACATCCAGTAATCTAAAAGGAGATCAAGAACTCAGGCATGTACTGTTTAAAAAGCAGTGATGGCCAACCATTGCTCTTGTGTGCCAGATGCCCAGTCCTTGGCTAACTCCACTAACTCCTCTGTCTGGGAGGAGGGAGCTGTGTCCCAGGACATGAAAAATGCCAATATCATCACAATCTGGAAGAACAAGGAGGACAGAGGGAACTGCAAAAACTGTCATAGCATATTCATACTCTGTATGGTGAGTGAATCTTTGCTCACCTGGTGCTGAAGAAGCTCCACATGTCTCATATTTAGGGTCAGTGTGCATTCAAATCTGAACAAGCTTGGACACGGTTGGCAATCATAGGAGAAGTAGAAAAAAACAGGGACTCTACTACATTACCGTCATCGGCTTCACAGAGCATTCAACATATAGCAGATACAATCTTTTCATGATCCTTGAGAAAAGCCAGCGAAGATCTCCAGCTCTGTGAACTCCTTCAGTGACAACATGAAGAAGATCTGTGACTGCGACATGCACATCAGAGTATGCAAGACTATACAAACCACACCTTTATTTTGAAATTTCAGCTATTTTGAATGTTCTTTTCTGGTCATTTGGCCACTCTACTGCAGTCATCTACCTCCACAGTGAAGCCCACAAGAAGCTGTTTGACCTACAAAGGTTAAAAGGTCAAAAATTGCCTTTTTGCTGATGACACTGCTGTTTCCACGCATGATTGCCAAAAACTGCCTCCAATAACTGATGGACTGGTGTTCTACCTCTTGCACTGCATGCTGTGGGTTAGTAGGGTCACGTAGGCACTTTATTCTAACGATCAGCATCAAAAAGATAAATATCCAGGGCTGAAATGTTGATTGTCTCTAACATATCAGCATACAATTCAATAAGTATGAAAAAAGACCTTGCAAGGTAAACAAAAAGTGTGGTGAGCACATGAACCTCACATGAACACTTCCACATCAGCAGAAGGAATTTCATGCCTTGTACGTGCACTGCGTTCATTGAATATTCTGCATTTCTTGGAAAGAAAAAGTTCCCACCAGAGATGTTTTGCCCTGAGCAACACTCCTCCAGAAACTAGGCTTTCTCTGATCATGTGCCCCATACAGAAGATGGCTGAATCCCCAAATACATCCTCTGTGAACCTTGAAGAAACACTCACCAGGGCGGCCACACCATCACCACAAAGACATATTAGCTACAAAAATGATCAGAAAGCCGTCAATATTGACATGGTCACTTGAAATGCTTGAAATGTAGTTGGGTCAGGAGAGCTTTAAAGAAAAACATCTGCTTTAGTGGGATGAAAAGACGAAAGATGGCACGCACAAGTGCAAAAAGCCTGACTGAAAGACCGGCCACTGCCTAAATCTGTGAACAGTGCCCAAAGGACTGCCATGCCCTTGTACAACTTCACATTCACATGCACACGAGAGCACTGATCCAATGGTTCTGCAGGACTTCGGGTTCCCTACGGGCTTCATATTTATTGGACAAACAATCAGAAAGAAAGTGCTTTTAAGGAAGAAAGCAAAGAAGAGCATCGCAAATCTTAGTTTTGCAGTGCGATCGATCGATTGTGAAGTACAGAGTGAGAAAAAGCCTTTCGCATGTAGTTGAGTCATCAGTGTAAACAGCTCATTATTTCTAGACTGCTGAACAGAGTGTGACTGACTGTAATGAGCTGGCAACAGGCCAACCGTCTCATACTAATGTCATTACATAACTGTGGCGATCAGCTGGCTGATAGGAATTTATTGCATGACTTTTCATTCACCACTCAACTCTAATACTGATGAGCATCTGCTTTTTGTCCCACGACTTGTTTGTGAAGGTAGATAGGTGTTAAATTTTTTAAAAGGTGTGATTAATACCCATAACTATAAATTATTAATGATGGTATAATGCTTTTTTTTGGTAACATACAGGAAGCTATACTGTCATATTTAAAGACAGACAGAAAGAGTAAGCAGGGGAGTGGGCGAGAGAAGGGCAGTCACGTCCTGCAGCATTTACACACAACATCACAAAATGACCCTGACAGTCAGTGAATTTAGAAGGGCTTGGAGGTTGTGTTATGTTTGCTCGTGTTATGTTGCACTTTAATGAAATGCGATTTGCTTTTTTGTTGTTTTATTCTTTGCTTCTGTACGTCCCGTGATGACAAGTTGCTTTTCGACTTAGTTTGTTTTCTAACATAAATAAAAGCCCGAGGTGTGTGTTTTTATGCCTAACAGTAAGTAAGGAGGGGACAAAAATGACTCTCGCTTGGCCCATATTTCCAGAAATGTGACAGATAAAATGCAGATTTGTTCTCTAGTGTCCTCTTAGTTTCTCCCGACAGGTCAAGAGCACTGCGCTTCAGCGTTTTTACAGCTGAAAACATCCAGAGAAATTAGGGCAGTTTGATCTTCTCTCAGAGCTTCATCCATTTTTCATCTGTTCAAGTTTAAATTTCAATGCCGTGTCTTTCTTTACAGCTGCGCAGCTCAAGAGCACAACATTCTGTATTTGGCATCTTTGTATTTCTACACAGTTTAGATTTACATGTTTAAAAGTGTCATTGTTCATTTTATAAACGCTGCCTTTTCATAGGCTGATATCTTTACTGTTGTTTGGCATTAAGAAAAGAGTCTTCGTGAAGTAATCTGATGGAGAACACACAACGTGTATTAAATCTGTGGGAAAATCACATTTATGAAATTAAATAAAGTTCTACAGTGAGGCTAAGTGAGGTCTATTGCTCATATTTACAGCGAGATTTTATTTGAAGAAGATGCTAGAAAAGAAAAGTCTTTCTGAGGTGCTTTGCACATTTTCTGTGTAAGCATTAAGCATTGTTCAGATTTAATATGTCATTTCTGGAAATTTTGCTTAATTATTATCGTCATCATTTTTTGCAGCTACAGAGAATAAGAGTATCTTAGGACACAAGTTTTCATTTATCTCTAACAAGACTGTAAATGTCTGCAGGGCTGTGGGTGTTAATGTATAAATTCAGTCTTCTTACACTCTAGGATTACGTTTAGGAAGAGGGAGCTTTTATTAGATGGCCTAGCTGATGGGGACAGGTTTATTCTTGGTGCTGTACAAGTAAAGTCATTCAAAGTCCATCATACACATTATAAGAATCATGTGAACCATTAAAACTGCAGTCTGCAGAAATATAGAAAAGAAAAAAGAAAAACACTGCTGGAATAGACAGCCCACTCGTGCAGTCATACTTCTACGCTTTAAGCAATGCACGTCCTCCATATGTGTCCTCCATATGTGCTAGGAACACCGCAGAGCTGATTTTTGGCTTCACGCAAGATATAAACCATGCTCTGAAGGTCTTCTGTTTAACCCACTGCACCTTATTTCCAACACTAAAACATAAATGATCTGTTCTGATATGAAAAGACCTGTGAGTCTTTTGTAACAGGCGAGACTGTGCAAAGTATTTTAGAAACGTCCAGACCATTTCAGACTTGAATTACAATATTCTGAAAGGTTATTCAGTTTTTTTTTTTTTTGTCCAAATAACACCAAAAGCCACTCAACCTTTGAGTTCAGTAACACTGATAACACAGGGGCTATGAAATTTAAATACAGAACTAAACTAGTTCAAACACAATGATTTGTAATTTAAGCTGGTTATTTTTAAAGAGTTATTGTTGTATTTCTTCTTACTATTAATTACTATTAATATTGCTTTATTAATAATTTCTCTGCCTGAGATTTAGCTACTCATTTCAATGTTTAATAATCATCACTTACTGTATATGACACCAACCATCATGTCATACTCTTTATGCTTGAGCTTAAAGAAATGCCCCGGATAGCAGTCTAAGTTTGGATCTTTATGTCCAGACCAAAGGCCGTATATAATACACTCTATTCTGTGGCCTAGATAAAAATAAAAATAAAAACCCCCTTACACATCTTCTTGTTAGTGTGGGTAATTTATGACATTGTCTGAAGCCCGGACTTGATGGACTGTCTCTCTGAAACAAGCACATTTCCAGGTCAGCGCCAAATGTGCGCATGTTAAAAACCACTTTCATGTTTTCAGCTCACTGACAAGAGACGGTAATAAACCGTAGAGTAAATGTAGACATTTTAAAAGAACAATTCACCACCACTACATTTATTTTTGCTCTGGCCTGTAATTCTATGCATCCGGCTGAACTGTTCTTCAAAGCAAACAAAAAATACATGTGGGGGAAAAAAAACTTCCCAGAAATCGGTTACTCAAAAACAAACGTTGTTGTAAGCCCTTTCATGTAGAAATAATTTTCTCTGTAAAAAGAAGCGCATCTGTCTGTGCGAAGAGACTCATGCTCATGACAGCATGACAGGAACTAAACATTAACAATGTCCCCTTCGGCTGAGCTGCAATATTAGGTAGCAGCAAACATTTTAGCTGGAGGATGTAGTTCAGGCTGATACACTAAAACAATCTAAAAGCAGGAATAGCACTGTCTGCAAGCCAAAAAAAACACGAGATTGATTCTAGGCTGTACTTCTTTTAGGCTTTAAAAGGCACAGCATTAAAGCTGAAAGTTAACATGATTTAAGTTACAATTCAGTGTGCTCAAAACCAAACATCCATCTATGCAGAGCTGCAGCCAAGCTGTTGAAGTCCCGAGACATTACTGCAACCTTCTTATGCTTTTATTTTCTTTCCACACATCTGCATTGCAACTTTAGCACATGTGAAATGAGCGCTTTTCAGCATTAAAGTTGCTTTGTCAGTTATCAGCTGGTGCACGACAGCATGTGTGTTTGAGTCAAAGCCTTGAACTCCTGAGCTTTCAGCAACACTCGCAGCTGTTTGTTGCCACCTAGTGGTCGAAAAAGTAAGAAATTATTCTGAATCAAATCCTTGATGTTCAGTCTTCACGTTTAAAACAATGTCCACATCTATGAACTGTTTTGTGTAAAAATACTTGGTTTTGAAAATCTCCACGCTGTCTTTCCTTTACTTCCAAACACCCTCTCTCAAGTGAATGAGCTCTGCACTAAATCGTGTGTGTTCATGTCTGTGTGCTGCACAGATATTGCAAAACTGACTTAAGTGCACAAAAGAATGTGTGAATGCATGCATGTTTTTTGTGCCAAAAACAAAATATTATCTGAGGTATGGATGCCTAATTATTGTTTTTTCTTTTAAACGCTGCAGGAAAACATCTCAGGCATGTTGATAATGATGGTGAAAACTGGGAGGGAGGTACAGATTGATGGGTAAGGCATCAGTGTTTTCAAAGTCCTCTGTGATTAACTTTAATTTGTTAAATGACAGTTTAACCACTATGACTTGTCTCCATAAAGCCACAGTTGTGATTGTTGATAAACTGAAAAGGGTTACCAGGGGTACCTTTATTTTCCACCCTTCCCCTGTACTCACTTTAATGTGGACAACTGGCTCACATGAACGTGTGAAACGTGGTAGATTTGCTGCTGTGCTTCGTACCATTGTTCTATTTCATGATCCATTTGTGGCCAGGATTTAGGGCTAATTATCACTCCTCCACCACCGTGCTTGACACATGCGTTGTTTGCCCTGACATGCATGTTTGGTTTTCACCAAGCATGCTATTGTACATCATCTCCAACTTTGGTCTCTTCTGTCCAAACAACATTGTTTGTTTTGAGGTTTGTTCAGGTGAGGCAAACCTAAGCCCTGCTGCCTTGTTCTTTTTAGAAAGAGTCTTTTTTCCCTCATAATCTCTTCTAAAAGCCGCACTTGTTTAGTCATTTTCTAACTGTATTGTCACAAAATGTAATATCATGTTAACGGAGGCCTGTAACTCTTTTTTTGCAGTTTCACTGAGCATTGCATGGCCTTCGATGAATTTGCTGGGACCTCCACACTTGGGAAGATCGTTGCATTGTGTTAGCACTCATTTAAATGCTCTCAACCAACAAACTGGCAAAACTATACAGGTGCTCACATTTTCTGACGATTAATCATGTGCATTTGATTAGCAACACCTATTTGCTACTTTCCCTCTTAATTCCTGTAGTGAGGGTATACTTGTTTTTTCTTCTTCTGAGGATTGCATGCAGTCCTGAGAAAACAAACTTTTTCACATGAATGTAGTTTAGCTTTAGTACATGACTTATTGAAGTTACTTACGCTATTCATTTTCTAATTTGTTTCTCATTTTTATGTTTTGGGGTATTTACAGGTTTAAGAATTCAGGGAAAATTCTCCTTATCATGAGGTGCTGAACTGACTTCTGCAGGAAAAATAATAACCACAACATGAGCGCTCCAACAACAGGAAGCCCAAATATGGAGGTGAAGGTGGTGTCCCAGGAGATGGCATTGCTTAGCAACATACTGGCTGCTTACACCTTCATTGCAGGTAAAGTAGGTCCAATTGAAAAAAAAGAACCTTTTATGTGGGATTGATGTGATGAGCAAATATTATGTGCTAATTTCGTTAACTTAGCACATAAACCTACTAGGGGTATGAAACAAAGAGCAAAAACAGGTCTGTTAAAAGTTTGGCATCTGCCTTCAGAACATGTGAAAACTGCAGAAAAAAAGGAATCATTTATCACACTTTGACTGTATTTTCCCACATAGGATGGATTGTGTATCAAATCATGAAAAACGGATTAGTTCATGAGAGTGTTTGTCTGCATTGTTAGTTTAATCTGAGCCACATGTTTCACAGCTTTCTAACTGACAAAAATATTACTGGCTGCTCTGTTACATCGTACCATGGGGCAATCGTGGCTCAAGAGTTGGGAGTTCGCCTTGTAATCGTGAAGGTTGCCGGTTCGAGTCCCAGCTTGGACAGTCTCGGTCGTTGTGTCCTTGGGCAAGACACTTCACCCGTTGCCTACTGGTGGTGGTCAGAGGGCCCGGTGGCGCCAGTGTCCGGCAGCCTCGCCTCTGTCAGTGCGCCCCAGGGTGGCTGTGGCTACAGTGTAGCTTGCCATCACCAGTGTGTGAATGTGTGTGTGAATGGGTGGATGACAGGTTGTGTAAAGCGCTTTGGGGTCCTTAGGGACTAGTAAAGCGCTATACAAATACAGGCCATTTACCATTTACCATTTTACATTACACTGAACCAAGATGGCTCTGTAAAAAAGCTGTGCTGAAGCTTTTCTTTGATTTACGGCAGTAATATTTCTTTGTAATAACAGTAGACTGACTCAGTTTGAAAAAAGCAAGACCTATTATTGATTTGTTTTTCTTTTTTCTTTTTTCATCGGAACATACATGCATTTTTACACTATATAAAAGAAGGAAAAGGTTTCACTGGTCTGTTCTTCTAGAGACCAAACTAGGGGCTTTAGGGCCCATGCACTAAAATTAATTTGATCTAGAAAACACAAAGCAGATACAAACATGTCAAACATGCTTCTGGCATTGAAAGCTGAAAAGGGATCAGCGACGTTGGCCCACTGGCTCAAAGACAGATGTGTGGAGGTCAGAAGGTGGAAACAGTGTAAAGACAACAGACAGGTGAGGGATGTCTGAAAACGTAGTACATAAAGACTAAAGACTGTGCAGGGAGGGACTGAGAGAAGGATGAAACAGCAGTTAATTTATTTGTTAATTTATCCTGCCTCTCTTACAGACCAGCCCGAGAGGACAGCACTTGTGTTTCTTGGCGGCGTCTGCGTTGGCCTTCTTGTCACACTGTGCGCCATCGTCTTCCAAATACACTGTCGAGCAGACTGCCACTATGGCAACACTAACAATCTTCCCCATCGCCCAAGGAACAGACTCCAACATCGTCGGCATCATAGCTGTCGCCACCATCAGCCCGCAGACAGCAACCCAGACAATACTGCCGTCGTCCCCTCTGGAGAGACTGGGCCCACTGGGGAAAGTGAGTCTGAGGACTGGGATGACACAACTGATCCATCAGCCCGGAGACGCAGACGCTTTGAGAGATCCCTAATGCACGCCACCATGTTCACATCAGCTGAGGGTATCTGTGGCAGACACGTACACCACTGACGCACACCAATGTCACCATCCACACACTAAGACATCATTCACACATCCAGCGAGCTGTTTCCTTTAAAATAAGGTCTCCTAATTTGATAACCCACACATCATATGACATCATAGTATTGCTGTGATTCAGATGATCCGATCCTTTAGATATGAATCGTAGTCCAGTGAAATGTTTTAATAAAAAGCAGTTTTGAAAGTACATTTGCTCAAATAGCAGACTTAACATAAAGTTATTGTGTTGTGCTTCTTTTAACACATGCTCCTCTGTATTTATGATTCATTATGCATCATTTTACTGCAACACAAACATCAGACAGGCATGCACTCCTAAATGTTTCTCAGCTAGCTGCATGGCAATTTGATTTATTTATTCATTTTATTGGTGAAAACAAGCTTCTATAGGACGTAGACACATAAAGGCAGACTCAGTGTTTATAATTTATTGGTGGATTAGAAGCCCAATAACATAGTCCACAAACTAGCTAACAGAAATCCAGACATAGCAGGAGTTACACCTGGAAACACACAGGGAGGGTAAAGTGGAGCAAAGGATAAAGAAAAAATGTGACTATTCATACACATACACACTGAGAGCTAATCAGGGATTAGACGCAGCTGAGAGGAAACAAGACAGTAAAACTCAAGAAAACAAGACTAAAAAATAAACAGAAAATCAAGATACAGAAGACAACTAAGTACCAACGTAAGACAGGAAATAACTAAATAAACAGAGAAACAGAGACACAAGAATAAATTTGACCTGGGGAAAGATTCAGAAGAACAGACAAAAGGAAACAAAGACGAGAGAAATAAAATAAATAAAACTAGAACTGAAGGCTCAAAATACTCAAAATAAGACGCATACCCTGTCTTATCATCTATTTTACTCTAATAAACCATCATTTATAAAATGAATGTCACACTGTAATCAGCAGGACTTCAAATTACCAACTCATCTGGAAAGTGTTTACCAAAGTCTGCAAAAGACTCATTTTCTCATAGACTTCAATACCAGCAGCCTTCTTTTTGCAACCAAAGGTCACCCCTGCTGGATTAGAATGCAAGTTTAAAGCACTTCTGGTTTCCCCTTTCAGAC